>NC_052056.1:15978372-16278372 GCF_903992535.2 Arvicola amphibius
AGAGATCTGCCTACCTCTGCCTCCCGAGTGCTGGAATTAAAGGCGTGCACCACCACCACCCGGCTGCTTCAAATGATTTGATTTTTAAAAAGTTCAACAGCATTTTGAAGAAACACAGAGCTTGTCCTCTGAGCTACAAATTTAAGGCATTGCCAATCTTTATTTAATTACATTGACCTTGTTCAAAATACGACAAATGCCAAAATATTGCAACTCTGTCATTCACTTGGCACAGGTGAGCTTTAAATGTGGAACAATGGGAACAAGCATTTTCAGGAAGTCCTCCCAGATACAGTGTGATGCAGACAGTGTAAATAGCAAGTTCTGGGTACTTTTCAGTGCTTCATATGCATGATCAAATTTAGTCTCTGTCAACAAGCACATCTAGGCACAGAAGCCTGGATTCATGCACTACCATTATTAATCCTATCTACAGTGGTCTAAGTCTTGCATATCAACTTGGCTAATACAAAACAACTTATTTCACATAATCATTCATAAGGCCAGTAACAGTGTAGCCATGGAAAAGGAAAAGGAAACATTCGATCTTTATTTTCTTCTCGTTCCCAGTGATTCTTTGGTATTTTACTCTTTCACGGTGATCTATACTTAACAGGGATATAATTATTAAAATATGATGCTGCCTGATGATTTTCATCATCAATCTTCAGATAGTTTACCCTCACCAAGGCCAAGCCAGGAATGCAATGTCAGACAGTGCACGGATGGCATGCTGCCCTGCCATGAGCCAAGCTTGAAATTCTCCATTACAGCCATGGTGGAGCCAAGCCTGAACTTCCCTGTTACAGTCATCATTTAAGTTTCTGTATATTAAATTTAAGTCTGAAAATTCAAATCCTGCCACATATTAAATATGTATATATAATAAATCATGCCTTCTTTTAATAATCTGCCACAGCCTCATTTCCTAGAACAAACCTAAAACAAGACTCTGTAAAATCAGCATTCGTGGCTGTAAATTACCAGTCCTTTGAAAAAAAATTGACTTAAATTTTTAATTTGCCAGGTAACAATGGACTAGCATAATTTACAATGATTTACAACCTTTTACCAAATACATGTTGTAGCTCCCTTGTCTCACCCTCCCCATCTTACAGACATACATATTATATACACAAACACCCACATAAGAGAATATTTTTAAAAATATTCTCTCTATTGTTAATATAAATACCAATCATCAAACGTTAAGAGCCATAGTCTATGTTTTTAGATTATTTAAATTTCATCAAATATTAGTTATATATATGAGATTTAAATGAAAACAATTTGACTTCATGATCTAGTAAGAATACAAAGGTATAAGACTGTATATGTTTTAACTTATTAATTGCCAGATTTGTGCTAGTTTAAACATACTCTCTCTCTCTCTCACACACACACACACACACACACACACACACACACAAATAATATTTAGTTAATCAAAGTACTTCATGATAGAGATATTACTATAATCATTTAAGCTACAGCTTAAGCCCCTTGGCCAATGACAGTTATGGAAGACAAATAATTTGCATACAGCTTTATGTTGTCAAACCAGTTCATGATTAGTTTAGAATCAGGGGTCCATTTTGGGACCCCAAGCTTAACCATGTGTGAACAGATACCTTAGGAAATGGAAGGTCTGAAGAGAACAATTCACACCTCATTAGAGTTGGCAACCTCTATTTGACAATACCTCTCCTTTTTTTCTGACCATCACCCCCCCCAAAAAAGTAAACTCCAAGAATTTAAAATGCAGAAGAAAAGCTGTAACATCTTTGCATTATTACATTTACATCTGGATATAAAAAACCTGACACTAACTTCTTAATTTATTTAAATACTCAGATACTAAAAACAAGCAAGCAAAAGGAGATGCATTTTCATAAAACACTGATATAAAATTGAACAATCTCTAGCTACTTTATAACTTTCTATTTATGATTATAGTTAACTAATATAATCCCTGCCTTTGTTTGTATGTGATTGCTTAAAATTATTTACTGGTCTTTAAATAAGGAAAGTAGGCATAATTACTTGTCATAAATCTACTTTTTTGGTGACATTTGTGTTTCTTACCTACAATATAAGATTTTCCTTAATACTGATCTGAAATTCTGATACACTAAGTATGCTGAATTTCCTTAATAAGTAAAAAATATTATTTGAGTTCTGAATCACTGCTTTTTCTTTGTCTTTCAGTCCATGCATGTACCATATATATATATATATATATATATATATATATATATATATATATATATATATATATATATTACAAAATAAACTTGACAATCACTAATCTGAAATTCCAAAATCCTCTAAGATCTGAAAACATTTGATATAAGGTGAATATCTACCGTGACTTAATGCAACACACCTGATTATAAGTCCATGTTCACTGAATATATTGTATAAAATTACCTTCAGGCTGTGCACATAAAACACACATAAAATAAAGTGAATTCTGTTGAGATGCTGATCCAATTTTCAGCTATCTTTTTTTGTACAGTATTTCAAAATCCTCTCCCTGAAAAAAAATCAATATCTGAAAGACTCCTGAGCACAAATAATTTGAATGAGGGATACTTAATCAGTAAATTTTGAAGACTTTTCTTGAAACAAGTATAAGTTCGCAAATCTCTAGGATGCTCTATCTCATTTATTAAAATTAATTAAATTCATAGATTTACAGAAACTCATTTGCCTTAGCTATTTCTAATGGCCATCTAATATTTAACAAGTAAATATATGTATTTAAGTAATTGTACATTTGGGTATGGAAGGAGAAAGAAATAGATGGATGGAGATACTAGACAATCACACCACTTTGATACCCAAAAAAGTCTCTAGACAGAATTTGGTGAGTTCTCAGTAATGAACACTCATCATTGCTTCAACAAAAGAGATGAAGACTCAGATATCGTACCATCTAAGTTTTATTTTCCTGTCTCTAAAATTCTATAACTCTATTAAATTGCATGTGGCTGGCAGTTGTTAGCTCGGTAAAGGAGTAAATAACATTTTGGTATGACAGGAATTAAAATAGAGGGTTGGGGGAGAATTATGTCATGCTCGCAAAGGCTGCCCTTCGCAGCCACAACTGGAGATGTGCTTCATCCTCAGTGGAATGAAATATCTGCTGATACTCATCACACAGTCCCCACTCCTGGAAGCTGTCAGAATAAAAAACACTCCTGTTCTGAAATATAATAACTCTAGTTAATATGCTTCCCTGATCTGACAAGTGCTGATTTATGATGTTAACCGAGGATTAGGCATCAACAAGCAGTGCTCACATTTATTGCTGCACTTGAGAGGAAATCACATAAGCCATCCTCCGGCTACTCCAATGATTTGCATACATTTATGGCAGAGGGGGTTGAGAAAGGTTCTCATTTTAGTGTTTAATGTTTTCACACCTCAAAAATCAAACTTATTATTCAAGTACTAATTTAAAATATACATGTATTTGAATATAATTCCTTATTTCTTTCTGTAATCACATTATAATCATGCAAGATTTGGGATTCCCTCTGAAAGACATGGATAATTAATTTACCTTTGTGACATCAGGTAATCTGAGTCATCACCAAGTAACATATGAGTTAGAGGAGAAAATTCCTTTACAGAGATTTTAGATATACATTTATATTGTAGTTTCTCTACTAAGAAATCTATATCTTTTAGTGATGTTGCAGGATGGGTAATCATTGTGGACAGGTCTTCCTTGGACAGTGAGAGATGGCTGTGAGCTCTTGCATGTGACTCTGTGAGGACATGCCTAGTCAGAAATCTTCCTGTTTATAATGAGCATTTGGAAGATGCAGTCTAATGGAATTCTGAGTGAATACTGTTCATTAAGTAAATAATCAAAATAGGATGAGAAACATCATCATATCTCATGTGAGATAAGGAAATCTGGATTATTATTTTGTCAGCAACAATAAATTTACAGTTTTATTCTGGTTACAGAATGAAATGTTCTATTATGAGAAAATAATCTTTTTAGTTTATATTAAAAATTAAACTAGAACAACGTTGTGTACATCAATTAGTGTTTGTAGGTGAGGATAATTGTATTTTCAATAAAAATTCATACTTTCATGTTTCAAAATGAATGGTGACATGGGTCAGATCAATTGGTAATTTACCAGAAGACAGAATAATTCTCAAGAAAATTATGAGCAATACACCAAATGAAATTATAATATTGAGACTGGAACACATCATATAGAATGTATCTACATTCTTTCCCATGAAATTTCATAAACTCATGAGAAAAGCACTAGAATTAATTGAACTAAATATTTAAAATCTATTTCTATACTAATTTATTTTCTAATACCTCTTCTGTTGAAATTCTCAGAACATATTTTCTGAACAAGCTTATTTTAGAATTATTTTATAATTTTAAGAAAGTAAACATCAAATATTAACTTATAGTACTCAATATATAAATGAACTATCATCATGAACAGTCTTCTCAAACCAACATCTTTTCCCCTTCTTTATCAAAGCTGACTATTGCAATATGTATTGATATTGTCTGAATTACCAGAATAATTCATTGTCTGATGTTATGCTTTGGTTCACCAATCTGATATACAAACTGGCAAACTAGTGCTTATCTGTGGTCTTTTAATGGTGTGAGTAAGAAATAGACATTTTATGTATAGTAAGTAGCTAGAATCTTTTATTAGTACGAATTATATCAAAAAAGAAAAAGATTGTATGTGAACAGCTGATTCTGAATCATTCAGGCTGCTCACCCAGTTTTAAAATTTCAAATATTGAACTATGAACTTATTTATCTGTCTTGAAATCCTTAAATAGTTTGGTAGCTTTAGTATTTGAAATAATGCTTTTTAACAAATCCCGTTCAATTTGTAACAATATTTTTTTTCTAATAGGATGTCCTTAATTATGTATAGAGACATACCAACTCATCACTCCAAATACCTGAAAGGAATGTGTTTAACATCTCAAAAATTTGAAAAAAAAAATCAATGAATACATACTATCGATAAAAAGAAAACAAAATTATGCCAAAGTATGCAGCTATATTCCTAAATATAGCTATGCAAAACAGAATTTCAGATACATACAAAAGTACTTATGGGCTCATCCTGGCTATCAAATAATCACTGATTCACTTTATGAAATAAAGCAACAATTGTTTCTGTGTCAACTCTATTATTTGGGTAAACTGGTACTTTATCATTCTCTTTGTTTCATAATGCACAATAACTACACTGCTTTTCTTTTCAAAAACTATGAATAACACTCTAAGAAACAATCCATAATTCAGAAGCACAGCAAAAGGAAGACTGTAGGCTTGTGATATAAGAGATTTATATTGATTTGCCGGAGTCAACACATTTTTTTTTCTTAAATGAAGACTGTAGGCATGAGACACTGATAGATTTATTCTGATTTTCCAGAGTCAACATGTGTTTCTTTTTAAACTGGAGTAGTGAAGACATTCTAACTACTTTGCCGATGGACCTTCTGGCCATCACAATAGCATTTGCTTCTGCTAGTGCAAACTCACCCTGTCATTACAGGCTCATGCTGCTGGGTTTCTGGAAGAAGGAGTCCCAGAGACTGATTAGTCTGAATGGGAAAAAAACAATCATGGTGAAGTTTAGATCTTTAAGAGCCATCTTACATACTAGGCTTAAGCACGCATAACTTATTTATTTTACTTAGTAAATAATAAATAATAAATTTTAAGTATTATAGTTTGATTCCATTCCCCATAATCTCTGATGTACAGGTAGAAGGCACTTCCAGAGGAGAGATTAACCGTAGTTCTTCAGGATGGAAAGACCATTTTATAAGCTCATTTCAAAATATCTACATATCCTGCCTTTTCTTTCCCCTGAAGTTAGAATGTTTGACATTGTATGGAAGACAGTTGTTGACATATTTCCATTATATTTTTAAAAACCTAGTAAATATTCATAGCTATAATACTGCAGCTAATTTGATCTTCCTGTATGAAGCAACTTTTGTTTTAAGATCTGTGTATGAAGTGAAAAATAAACATAAGAATTAGAGCAAGAAAAGCAGCTTTAACCACCTCAGATAAGGCTTAAGGCAATCTTCATCATGAACTTTTACAAATAAGAAGAACGTGTGTGTGTGTGTGTGTGTGTGTGTGTGTGTGTGTGTGTGTGTGTGCGCACGCGCGTGCATGTCTGTCTGTCTGTCTGTGTGCATGTGTCTGTCTGTATATCTGTGTATGTTAGGGGAAATGATTAATAAGTGATATGTAGTCATACAACTTGAACTAACTATAAGAGCACTACAATGTCTGTTTTTGGTTTTTTTTTCAGTGAGTATAGTGAACCCCCTTTGTATACTGGGGACCTACTATAAGGCAGCTTGGTAAGTTACAGATTTTAAAACTAAGAAGAAGTACTGATGAACAACTATTTATTACCAACCATCACAGGACATGGATAGACCCTTACAGGTTTTAAAATCAGAATGAGAAAGGCTCACTAACTTCCTTGAGATCTGGTATTTGCAGGATACAGGACAGCCAACAGATGGAGTCTGGTGATCAAGGACCAACCAAATGTAGGAGTCAATTAACTCTATGCCTTAAGAGTTTGTTAAATTGCATCACAACTCTATGGGTGGCATTATATTTACTAGGATGTTACTGATATCTATCTATGGGAATCATTACAGAATATTAAAAAATGATTCAACAAAATAGTAAGTGGATAAACTTAAATGGCCAAAACAATAAATTATAAGCCTTAGAATCTATATTTGACACAAGACCTCAAGGAAGATATTTATGGAAAAAAAGAAACTTTAAAAGCAACAGTTCCATTATGCCTGGTATTATTATGAAAGTAAAGAAGAAACCTATGTTTTAAAAAATAAATAAAATACTATGAGTACTATGTAGTTAATGAAACTTTAGTTTTTCTCATTCTTATAAAATAAAATACAAAACCATATTGGGAGGGAATCAGAACTGACCTAGATACATTGAAATTTTTAAAGAACAAATGAAAATCCTTTTAAAGTTAGTACATCTTACCTTAGTTATTGTCATTAAATAACTGTTGATAGCTTTTGAATTCATTAAGATATTGAGCTATCAATTAAATTTGTAGTGAGCTATTTCTCATGCTTAAATTTACGAAGTTTTGATGATAAATATATCTACAATACTTGCATTATCTAGCTTATAAGCAGTGCTGTTTGCTGGCCTTAAACAATGCAATTCTATATCATGGTAACTAGTTACGACTGAATCTGATAGAAGAGAAAGTGGGAAGTAGTCTACAACACATGTGCACAGGAGACCACTTCCTATGTAGAACCTCAGTAGCACAGAAAATAAGAGCAAAATTGAATAAATGGGACCTCCTGAAACTGAGAAGCTTCTGATTGGGAGAAGACCTTCATCAATTCCACATCAGACAAAGGTCTGATCTCCAAAATACATAAAGAACTCAAGAAACTAGACATTAATACTCTAATTAACCCAATTTAAAAAAATGGGATACTGAACTGAACAGAGAATTCTCAACAGAAGAAGTTCAAATGACCAAAAGACACTTAAGGTCATGCTCAACCTCCTTAGTGATCAAGGAAATGCAAATCAAAACAACTTTGAGAAACCATCTTACACCTGTCAGATTGGCTAAAATCAAAAACACCAATGATAGCCTTTGCTGGAGAGGTTGTGGAGTAAGTCGTACACTCATCTATTGCTGGTGGGAATGCAAACTTATACAACCACTTTGAAAAGGAGTGTGGCGGTTTCTCAGGAAACTGGAGCCAACCTACCTCAGGACCCAGCAATTCCACTCTTAGGAATATACCCAAGAGATGCCCAATCATACTACAAAAGCATTTGTCCAACTATGTTCATAGCAGCATTATTTGTAATAGCCAGAACCTGGAAACAACCTAGATGCCCCTCAATAGAAGAATGAATAAAGAAGGTGTGGCACATGTACACTTTAGTGTTCTACTCAGCAGTAAAAAACAATGACATATTGAATTTTGAGTGCAAATGGATGGAAATAGAAAACACTTTACTGAGTGAGGTAACCCAGACCCAAAAAGAGGAATATGGTATGTACTCACTCATAAGTGGATTCTAGCTATAAAGGACATAGAACCTAATTCGTGATCCTAGAGAAGCTAAATAAGAAGGTGAACCCAAAGAAAAACATATAGTTATCCTCCTGGATATTGGAAGTGGACAAGATTGCCAGACAGGGGTTGGGAGCAAGGGGGTGTGGTGGGGTGAGGGTAAGGGGAGATGGGGAGAGAGAAGGGAGAAGGGGAGGATGGGGAGAGCTTGGGAGAATGGGATGGTTGGGATGGAGGAGTGTTGGATGTGGGAGCAGGGAAGTAAATATCTTAATTAAGGGAGCTATTTTAGGGTTGGCAAGAGACTTGACTCTAGAGGGGTTCCCAGATATCCAAGGAGATGTCCCCAGCTTATTCCTTGAGCAGCAGAGGAAAGGAAGCCTGAACTGGCCTTGTTCTATAACCACACTGATGAATATCTTGCATATTACCATAGAACCTTTATCTGGCGATGGATGGAGATAGAGACAGAGACTCACATTGGAGCACTGGATTGAGCTCCCAATTTCCAAATGAGGAGGAGAAGAATGGAGAAAATGATGAAAAGAAATCAGGACCCCGAGTGGTGCGCCCACCCACTGAGACGGTGGGACTGATCTAAAGGGAGATCACCAAGGCCAGTTGTAATGGGACTGATGGAGCGTGAGATCAAACCGGACTCTCTGAATGAGGCTGATGGTGGAGGCTGACCAAGGACAATGGTACTGGGTTTTGATTCTACTGCATAGACGGGCTTTTTGGGAGCCTTTCTGTTTGGATGTTCACCTTCCTGGACCTGAGGGGAGCGGGGAGGACCTTGGACTTCCCATAGGGTAGAGAACCCTGACTGCTCTTTGGCCTGGAGGGGGAGGGGGAGTGGGGGGAGAGGAGGGAAGTGGGAGGAGGGGAGGAGGTGGAAATTAATTTTTAATTGTGTGTGTGTGTGTGTGTGTGTGTGTGTGTGTGTGTGTGTGTATATATATATATATATATATATATATATATATATAGAGAGAGAGAGAGAGAGAGAGAGAGAGACTTGAAAAAAGTTGCTGGAAAAAGTGATGCACTCTCCTAAACTGTTTTGTTCTAAGACATATGTACTCTTGCAGTCAGCAAAGAATTTTTTTCTGCTAAAGATATCCATTTTGTGTGTGTGTGTGTGTGTGTGTGTGTGTGTGTGTGTCTGACTGTCTTTCATTATCAGTGTCTGTGTGTATTTATATGTGAATAAATATTTAAAAACAATTGCTGTTGCGGGAGCTCCTTCTGCTCCTTCAGCCAATAGCCGCTGAGATACCAGCCCATTGGGGCGTGGTCTCTCTCTTTAAAAAAACGCAGCCCAGCGCTCATCACTACAAATTGCTCAATCTACTTAGTTATAATAATAATAATTGATTAAAATATTAAAGAATTTGAGAATGGTACAGACATATGAAGGATTGGGGGGAGAAAGAGGAAATAATATAAATACATTATGAACATATGAAATTATAAAAAGTTGTAAAAAGAAGTCATTAAAAGGCACCCCCCCCAAAAAATGTCAAAATCTGAAGGACTTGAGAACATCATCTTTTCTTGCAGTTGTTTTTTTGTGAATTCTTTTTAAAGAACTAGGAGTATGGTTCATATGAAGATGGAAAGACAAGGGAAGATAAAAATGACAAAAAAGAAAAGGTGGAAAGTAAACAAGTGTCTGAATACTTTTCAGGGGACTTTTTTTGTTAGAAGATGGGGCAGGGAGCCACAGAACTGTAAGTTCAGGGAAAAGTGGGGGGGGGGCTAAGGCTCTCAGTAGAGGATAAAGAAGACAGCTTGATTTTAAAATCATCAAGATAATTGCCCTCCAGAGAGCAAGAGAATAAATTTGTATTTTCTGAACCAATGAATTTGTGTTAATTTGTATACTAGCAATAGAACTAGCTAAACACAAATGTATAGGAAAACATTTTGAAAAATGTTCAACATCCATCAGAGAAATGCAAATTAAAATTGCCCCGAGGCTTCAAAATTCCATCCAGCAAAATGTAGGGAAAGTGGGCTATGCATTCATGGCTCCTTGAAATATGAAATGGTACAAACACTATGAAAATTGGTGTGCAGGTTCATCAAATGAGGAAAATCAATATACTCCATGATCTACTTATTCCATCCTTGGACATAAACCCAAAGACTCTCTATCTTACTGAAAAAAATACTTTCTCATGTATGTTCATTGCTGGTTTTTCTATTTTAGCATTTCTTTTTGTCTTATTGTTTTGGGTTTATTTGTTTCTACTTTCATTCTTTGTAGGGTTTTTTTTCAAGAAAGGGAAAGAGAAATAATATGAAATGGGAAATTAGGGATGTGCGGAGGATCTGACTGAAGCTGGGGGACTGGAAATATGATCATGATATATTTTATGAAGAGATATTGGATAATACAAAGCTAAAATAATATCAACATAGTATAATATTAAGATGTGCTTTAAACTCTAGATCTTAATCAAGAAAAGTAATTTCAGATTTTTGAGAATTCCTTTCACCATCTATAAAATATGCAAACAATAATAATTATAAGATATTCTTAGTCTCAAGTAAGATAATACCATGTTAAATGCTTAGCATATTATAAGGCATAATAAGCACTCAATAGACACTGGTGCATGATCTTTTCCCAAGTATTTTACACAAATCCTTCCATGCCATAACAATAAGTATGGTAAGAAAGGGTCATTCAAGGTAGCCAAAGATAAAGTAGCAGGGACATGTGGGGACATAAGAAATTGATTTTGAAAAGGAAGCAAGGATTGTTCTCTATTTCCATGTGCTTTATGGATGTGTTCTACAGTCTTAGACCATTCATGTCTCTAAGAGTAGTCTCTAGCTTGTAATGTATAGAACATAAATATTTCTCCCAAATTTATCTATTTAAGATATCCAAATAATCGAGTACACAGATGGTAGAAGTTAGTAATTTGGATTTCTTTACTTATCTACTCTGCCTTTATAGTCTGTATACCCTCACCAAAATGTCAAAAACATATTAATGTAGTGAAGATATGTCAAGCCTACATTTGAACACAGAAGTTATTTTTTAAAACAAGGGGTTTGATATACTATACTTCTGGTAGCATATTAACGTATGATTAAAGATTAAACTAAATCAAATTAGAATACTTAATTTTTATAAGATTTGCTCACTTATGAAGTGTGTGTGTGTTTTGCCTGTGTGTACATGTGTGTACCACTTGAATGCACCTGGATAGTCTGGAGTGGGCATGATGCCTGCTGGAACCAGGATTACAAAGAGTTGTGACCTACTGTGTGTTTGGAACGGTACTACTGGAACACGAATCTAGGTCTTCTGGAAAAAGAACATGAGCTTCCAAACACTGAGCCCTTTATCCAGTACAAAGAGTACTTTAAACACTTGGGTCTTTTACCCTCACCTATGCAGCAATTAGTTTTAGACATTTAATGAACATGATGTTTATGTGAAACAAGTTTAAAAAGAAATTTTAATTATAATAACTTTACATGAATTTTAATATGATTTACAAGAAAAGCCTGGGGCAGTTAAAGCATTAAAGTACCCTCCAGGAAAGGATTAGTTTACGAAGGTAATTATCTGCTTTATAGTTCTCAAAGCCAATACTATTGTTAAACATACATTAACTATGGGTTCTCTGTCCTAAGTTCCCCAGTCTCTACATTTGTCTCAAGCTGACAACCTCAAATGTTAATCACAGACATAGCCTTGGCAGGCATCCCAGTTTAGAAAAAAAGGATGTATGGATTAAAACCACTTTGTATTCCAGTCACAAAGCACACACTGGCAACGTGACAACCAAGAGTTTTACATCACAAAGGACTTACTGTTCTCCTACCACATTAAATGCTTGTGACTGAGTCAGAGTACACCTTGACCACTGTCACAGATTTGCTCAGAAGAACTCAACAATTAAGGCTTAAGTCATTGTGGAAAGAAGAGAAAAGCAGCAAGCCCGTAAATAACTAAATAAACACCTATCACTGTGAATAATATTTTGTGTTGTTTTGAAACAGACTGTGGATTTCTGAGTTATAGCCTCAACTTCACGGGAAGGCTCCATTATAATTTTATCAATTCCATTACAACTGGAAGAAGGCATTTCAAGATGGTCAAATATTCATCTGTGGCACCATGCACATATTGCAGAAATTATGGGGATCCCCAAATGAACTTTATTGCAAAATGTATTTTAAATTTATTTATTTATGAAAATAGGGGTTACATATCTCTGATGGTAGTATATATAATATTCATTATTTTTACACTGTAGCACCTAGTCATATCTGTTTTAGTTTTTTATATTCCCATAGACTTTTAAGCACAGTCACATAGACATATGCACAGTACAAATTTTAATGTAATATCAGAATACTATAGATAAAAATCATATGTATAGTATAACTCATAAAAGTCAGAAGACAGTCTGGACATCTTTTGTCCCAGTTGACTTGTGGATCTCACAGAGATCTGAGTGTGGTTTTGCACTGCCTCATTTTAATTCCAGTAAGGTAGTCTCCACCATAGTGGTTTCTCTCTGTTTCTTTGTGGAATGCACACCAAAGTTTTCTGGCAATAAGGATAATATGCTAGGAAGATTAAGAACAATGGCAATAACAAAGTGACCTCAAATATGACCCCAAATTTTTTCGATTGAAGGTCTGTGCACAAAATGAGGATTACGGTGCTAGATTTTTCTCTTCACAGAGCTGTTTAGGTCCCATTAAAGAAAATTATAAGTAAATATGTTTCACACAACATAAATTTTTGAAATGGATTAGGATTTTTGTGTTTTTGTCCAATAATAAGATGCAGTTGGTAGACTTCTTGATAGAAACCAAAACAATGAATTTTGGACATATTTTCTGAGAAGTCAAAACAAGCTAATGAGTAGGAGACACGACTAAAACAAAGCCTGAATATTAATATTCAACTGTTTGTAAAGCCCTTTACTTTGATATTCTTGATTTTCTGAAAAGTTGTCCATTCATAGTACTATAATATAAATGTTAAGCTATTTTTATAAAGTCTCTAAACTATTTTTTCTTAGACGCATCTTCTCTCCAGAGTGCCAGTGTTTGAATATGGTGATAGAGGATGGTCATCATCCGCTTCCATGATGTAGAGCAACCGTTAAGTGTTCTTCTCTTCATGTTCTCACCATGCCTTGAGAAACAGGTTCAGTCTCTACCAGCACTGTTCCAGGTCTCTAACTCCTCACAGCTCCAGCATCTCTGCTTCCTCATTTTCAATGACCTTAGTAGGTTTTGCTCACTCTCTACCAGACTTTGGATTCATTCATAGTTCAATTTAAATATCGTGAACACTCTTGAAGACCTTTTAAGTCATTTGTTCAGTGGCATTTAGACTTACACAACAGTGTTGGGGAATACATCACAAGACTGTTGTGTGGATTCTGCAAATTGCTTGCTTCACTCTATTTTCTCACAGCAACCCACAGTAGCTCGTATCGTTAATGCTCAGTTCATGGCCTTCTCCCAAACTCCAGTTTTGCATTTCTTAACCAAAAAAAAAACAGTGGCTGTTACTTCTGATATTTTTTAAAAATATATCTCCCATTTACATTGAAAAAATGTAAAGGGTAAATCCTTAATAAGTAAAATGCCCTGTTTCATTGTGAAAGGCCAAACACCCCGATGAGCAATAAATGCTTATCTTTACAATTATTTCAAAAGGTAGGAAAGAGCAAAGATGTTGATGCATGCCTGTAGTCTACCATGGAGGATGGAGGATGGCAGGTTCTCAGTTCAAGGCCAACCTTGGCTACATAGCACACTCAAGACCAGCCTAAGATATATAAATTATATTTCCTCAAAAAAATAAAAATAAAAGTATAAGAAGTAATAAAAATGCAGAAACAGAAATTTATAAAATTCAGCACAGATTATTACTAAAGATACAGAAGCAGAAGTGCACCTTGGGTATGTCTTTATGCACTGATACTGTCATTCCCGATGTGTAGGTGCATATTTGAAACACATCCTAGTCTATTTGTCCAACCATTTTCTTAAGAGTAAAAGGCCATGGTAAAAACAGTACACTTAGAATCATGTATGAAAGAACATGATTCTGACACATAATATTTTTCTCTAATAAAAATTTTTATCTCATTCTATCTTGTGCTATTTAAAACTACGGATTGTTAAGCAATTGTATTCACTAGCTGTAAGTAATGAAATAAGTCACTTATCCCTTTAATGCTATTTCTTTTAATAAGGATGCTGCATTCAAAAACGTATGGCAAGTCTTTGTTTTATAAAGGTATTTCAATTATCCCTCGTTATTCCTGGATGTTGCTAGAAAACACAACCCTAGCTGTCTCTCGGGCTCCGGGGTAAAAGGCAGGATCAAAAGCAATGTGTCTGCACTCAAGCAGTGGCATCTTCAAGGAGCTGAGGTGTGGGAAGCAGAACAAAAATTCATTTTCAGTTCTCAGAGACTCATTTTCATTGGGTTGTCAATCAAACCATTGGTCCTCTGGGTACATCAATAGTACACACAGGCTGGTATCACATTTTGTTGCTTACACAGAAATATCAAATATTCTTTGAATAACTGCGTTAGGAATAAGAATGTTATTACTGATGCCCAGTAGTAAATCCCTTAAGAAAATGGATAAGTGCCTACACAAAGCATAACTTGACAAAACAGAAAGGGTAAATAAAATACAAGTCAAAATTTCTAAAGATACATTCATAAACTTCCAAAATTATCCATCATTTTATATTTCAACATATTGCTCATAACTAAATATTTAATATATACAAACTAAACAATAAATGTTAATGTTTGTGTCTTTGTCATTTAAATGCACCTAACTGAATATATTTGCATCTTTGAGTAATTCATATCAAAGACAAATAAAATGTTATAAAAAATAAAATACTCAAAATTTTTTTTATCTGTTCTTGTCTATTGATAAGCATAATCAGGGGGAAATACCATATATAGTTTCTGCATTTTTTTTTTACTAAAACCAATATGGAAGGTGTACTTCATTAAACTTATCATTGTTATCTTATATTAGGAATCACATGATAAATTATTTTAATGTTCATTATAAATATATAGAATCATTTCCATACTTGAAATTAAAAATCATAAATATTCTTCATTTGTTTTTTAAAATACCTACCGTTAAATATATTTTTAATGATATAAGTAGCTACTTGAATTTTCTAAACCTCCTATTTCTTGTTTTTCATGTACATTGTTAGGGTTTAAGGAGTGTTTCCTGGAAGAACCCTAATTTTCTCTTACCTTAAGTTTTGGTAAGCAGTGGTCCACTGGCAACCTACTAATCATCTCTGTCATCAGATCTCTCTACAGTTATATTGAAAGATATTATGGATAACTGGACCTTTGTTTGCTTTTCACCCATAATTACGGAAAGTTTCAGGCCTACTGAAGAGAAAGCCATCTTTCCCACAGAGCTCCTAACTTGCCCCTCCCTTAATTCTTTTTTAAAGATGTTATTAGAATTTATTTCTTATACAAAATAATTGGCTTCATTATAACATTAGAAGAAAATAGATTAATAGTGAGAAGGCTCATTAAAGATTAACTCAGAAATACACGTTCCATGACTATTGTGTGGCACCAGCAGCCAGGTCATGAAGAAGGAACTGCCAGATTTCTGGCTATGAATGGTTTTATTGGGAGCTAAAGCAGAAATCACTGTACCTGGATCCTGCTGCGAAATAGGAGTATGTGGAATGCCAGACTCTGCCAATGCCCAGGAAAGGAAATCATTACATAGAAGTTGAGGATGGAGAATAGTAAAGGAAAATCACCTTTAAAGATAAGCTTCTAGGAGACCTGGAGTATACCTAGTGCTGAGGATTATGCTTGTAATCCTAGCCCCTTGGAGGATGAAGTTAAAAGATAATTAGCTCATGAATTCAAGAAGAGAGATAGCTTCAGGGAAACAAAGAAATATAGGGAGAGGAAGAGGAACAGGAAGTGGGTGACCAGAAGTTTAAGGTAAAACTGTAAAATTAATCTTTAAGCTTCTTATATGGACTCTGCTACAGGCTAAGAAAAGTATCATGAAGTTAAAAGACACTTGCATGCCCACAAAGATGGATGTATAACTATAAAATATTGAAGCTTTAAATAAAGAAGAAAAAATACTCAGTTATATAACTGTACAATGGGATATAAGCTTCAGGAGCATATATTAAGATTGGAAACAAAGCAGTCCCAAAATTAACTGAAGACACTATTATGATGACAGAAATCAATCTTCACACAGGGACACACACACACATACACACACACACAAACACACACACACAAATCAATTGAAAAATGTTTTAGACCAACACCAAACAGACATTGACCATAGTGTTAGAACTGCCATGTGCAGTCCCGAGTCAATTTGGTATCAACCACTGAGCCTCGATACTTCAATAGCCTGTTGCATGTTGTAATCTCTGAATATTTCAGGAAAAAAAAACAATTTGTCTCTGAATAAATTGAAGAGTAATCTGAAAATCAAAGAAATGTTTTCAAAAGAGAATGTCCAATGTTGGTGGCAGGAGAGCAAAGCTCCTCTAAAAGGCCTCTTACACGCATGAAATTATAGCCATACAAAGATGAAGCTAATAGCAGCTACTTAATGTGAATGTTACTTGATGTCAACTTATTTATCTTCAATACCTAAAAACATAGGAATGCTGTATAAGATAAACATAATCAACATACCTTACAAAAGCCTTTTACAAAATAAATCTGGTTCTATCATCAGAAATAGAAGCATATTATCTATTTAGAAATCCCCAGAAGACCCAAAGATCAACACTAAGATACAAATTAATACATAGCTACAGCCTCATGATTTTATCCTTAGAGTAATGCCGTAAAATTAGTAAACAATTTTTCATCAGCTTTGTGACAGCATTTGCTATGCATTGAGCATCACTATGGAAAGAGGGTAGATGATGTCAGAAATGTGGCTGCCTTCATCTGGTCAATGACAAATTAGGGTAGTGAAGTGAAGGGTACAAGTTTATGCACACAGTTCAATCACAGTCATCAAGCTGGAACCGAAGCACTCATGTTCCAAATGCTGATTTTATTTCCATTCACAGAATATGTTTTGCTAGAAAACATCATTAATTATGAACAGTTGTGTGCCTTCAGTGTTTTAAAAGATAAGGTAGGAGAACTGTTCAACTGTTCATTTCAGAAAACAAAGACGAGTCATACTGTGTTGTAGTCTTGAAAAACTAAACACAGACTAATTAGCTTACAGCTGCAGAAAGTGTGAGGAATAAATCAAATGTTTTATGGTGAAGTATAGCTTCTTCAGAGATGTAAGAAAATCAGAAAAGAAAAAACATTTTAAATAAAATAATTCAGCAAAAATTTACATGTCATTGAATGAATGATAATAGAAGTTTTATACCTAATATATGTATAGTTATATTTACAAATACATACACAAAATATATATATGCCCATACATATATAAGTGAAATCATTTATAACCATATCTAATTAAAAATTATTATTTAAATAAAATTTATACAACTTGTATAAAAATTTTAATAACTGTTTACTTGGAAAAATACAGTATTTGTAAGAGTACTTATCACAGAAATAAACTGAATGAATATCTGAGAGAAGAAGTCACAGTGGCGTGTGCTTTTGTGGACCGAGTGCTTCAGTTACTTATTTTGATTGCCCTTTAGTTTACAGACCTATTTAAGGGATAATAATAATAATAATAATAATAATAATAATAATAATAATAAAATATACATACAAACAGACAGACACACAACTTTTTAAAAACACCCTGGCTCACATGCCCATCTAAACAATAAATTAGAACTCTGATACGCTGTATCCATGTTCACACACATCTTAATATTTCCCTATCTCTACTTTCAATTTTAAAGTCAATACTTATTTTCTGTTTCAACTTTCCTTCTAAAGAACATGTAATTTCCTAAATCTGTCTTTCAGCCAACTATTTCATGTCTAAAAATTAAATAAAAATATTTTACTTTTTAAAATGGAATCTTCCTGTTTGAGATAAAATTATATTTTGTATCTAATATAAAATAAAGGTGATAAATATATGTTTCAAATATTTTAGCTAATGTTATATCATCAGATTCTTGCTTTTTGAGTTTATACAGAATAATAATTCCAGAATTATTCTTCTACTCATTTACATTGAATACAATTAACAATTGTGTGTAGGAAGATCCTCAAGTCTACGCGGAAAAAGCAATGATGTGAGATTCACTTCTGTATATGTGATGTTTTTATTGGTTGACAAAAAAAGCTGTTACAACAAATGATTTAGCAGAATAAAACCAGTCAAGAAATCTGAAGAGAGATATATACAAAGGGTAGGCAGAGACAAGAAGACCCCAGTCAGTCCCCAAGGAAACAAGACATGTAGAAAATGAGGCAATTCCATGGTCACGTGGTAATTCATAAACTAATAGAAGAAGGTTAATTTAAGATATAAGAACTGCCTAGGAATATGCCTAGGCCTTTGTTTAAACAGTGCTGTAATTAGGTTAGTTTCTGTATGATTCGTGTCTGAGGTGCAAGGAAACAAAAACATAGCCTCTGTCTACAAAACAATCCTGCATCAAAATTAGGTCATTTCACACTGTCTCTCCTAAGAAAAATCTCATCTTGTCTCTTAAATAGCTTAGTTAACAATTTTTGCAAACTACATACAGATACAGGTTTTAAATAAGCCCATGTTAATAGCTTCCTTAAGACAGTACCCTGCTCATTGCCTACTGACATAGTAACTGAGTCACTGCTTCTTATTTAAACTTGGCAAGATAGAAACATGTACAGTATCAACTATCTTTTCTCATAGCCTCTCAGCACTAAGAAGACTATCTTTCCGCCAACCAGCTAAGGTCCAATTTAACTTAGCCACCAAGCAACTTGGGGGAGTTTGTTGAGTCAATTGATCTCAAAAATATATTTGCGATGTGTAAAGCAGAATACACATTGAATCAATATTTTCAGAATAATATAAGGTCATATGTGCAAAGTTCATAAACACTGCAAGTACTTTATAAATGTTGGCTTCTGAAATTGATTTTATGGTGTTCTTTTTTTTTTGACAAAACAGCTCTTTAGAATAACATGTGGGCAGAAACATTTAACAACAAATTCCCCACTTATTTAACCTTTTCATTCATCCATTAGGTGGACAGTAACTTTGATTGGGCCATTGTCCGGTTCAGATGAAGAATCTTTTTGTGTTAGTTACAGAAAATGTTTGTTTCTATCAAGAGCAATCATATTATCACATCAATGATGTTCTACTCAACATTGATAAGTCTGTGCCTATTCATATAAAATGATTCTACTAACAAGAAATGAGGCAAGTCCATTGCACAATATATGTAGATTTTCATATCTATGGCAGCCACTTAAACAATTTTTATTTATTTTCTAAGTTGAGAAATTAACACAAACAATGTTGTGTCATTGAGAGCTAAGTGTTACTGACTTAACTACATATGTAGATGTTCCTATGGTAGCCAACTAAACAATTATTTACTTATTTCCTAACTTGAGATATTATTGCAAACAATGTCATGTCATTGAGGGCGAAGTGCTCCAGAAGTAAAGAGAAAAGAGCCAAATCCTAACGAGCAACACATAACACAAACTGCCTCTAGCTGGCCTTTTACAAGCAAAAGTAGACCCTTGTATTTTATTCATTCTGAATAGCTCTTCTTTTACTTGCTCCTAAAAGCATTCTTAAATTGATGTAATTTCATTATTGAAGTATTCTCTAAGTCAATCACAAAATGACGACCTACTTAATAATTAATGATTCCTGTGTTTCACAATAAGAAAAGCCATTTGAGAGCAACATATTTAAATATTAATGTAACGTAGTTCTTAATGAATTATACTACTAAACCTACACATTTAAGTTGTTCCCCATGAAGGCATCACAAACCTCACATTGCCATCAATAACTGCTCCTGATCTTGAAACCAAATTCACATTGTAAGTTACTAAAATACATACTCATTGACTCAATGATCAGTCACTAAACTTATATTTCCCATTCAAAAGAGGTGTTCTAAAGATAATATAGATCTATTTGCTTTCATTTTTGAAGAAACTTTATATTATTCTCTGTGATGTCTATACGAGTTCACAATCCTCCCAAAAACAGATTCCTGTCAAATCTATCTTCTTCATTAGTAATTGCAGTACTTGTTTTGGTAATATACATCCTATCTACCACAAAGAAATATCAAATTTATTTTCAATTTATTTCTCCCTGATAATCAATGCCAGTAAGATTGTTTTCATCTACTTCTTAGCCACTTACATTTTGTTTTGTTTTGTTTTATGCTGTTCTCAAGAAGTACTGTGTCTGGCCTTTTGTCCCATTACTTGTTATTACCATTTTAACAATTAATTCAATTTTTAACTATGGCACTACCCTTCTTTCTTTCCTTCTTCCCTCCCTCCCTCCCCCTCTTTTTTTCTGTCACCCTTCCTTCTTTATCTGTTTTATTCTGTTTATTTATCAAACATCCTTATATATTTAACATATCCCCAGTTAGCAGAAGTATATTTTGTAAATACTTCCCACAATTTTTAGATAGATAACAATTTTGTTGATGGTAGATTGGTATTCAAAAGCACTAAAGCTTCACAGTACTCTATTTATCTATTCTTGCTTTTATAGCTTGTGTTTTAGGCTCACATGACCCAGGGATCCTAATGTGAAGTAGAAAAAAAGGAGATTAAATCTGTGTCTCACAGAGACATATGCACAATGTCTTCACTGAATCACTTATCACAATGCAAACTGTCCATATGACTATAAGCCCAGACAAAGAAGTAGATGTTGTCATCAGAAGAAATGTAAACAGACCTACAGAACATCAAAATATCTGAAAATAGCCATCAGGGTTCCCCACTCTATGCTAAGACCAAGGTCCTCCCAACTCCCCCCAGGTCCAGGAAGGTGATCAACCAAGCTGAGAAGGCTCCCACAGAGCCCGTCCATGAAGAACAATCAGAGCCCAGAGCCATTGTCCTTTGCTTCTCAGTCAGCCCGCTTGGCCTTGAGAGGGAGGGAGGGGAGGTATGGGTGGAGGGGAGGGGAGGGAAGGGGGAGAAGGAGGGGAGGGAAGGGGGAGGAGGAGGGAAGGGAGGGGGGAGGAGGAGGGAAGGAGATGGAAATTTTTAAATATAAAAAAAATAAACCATGAGGAAAAAAAATAAAAAAAAAAACAAAAACAAAAAAAAACCAAAATATCTGTAAATAGCCAAGCATAGAAAGGCAAAGTATTATCTCAATTTCAGGGAACTTTAAAATAATCTTATGGAAGCAAATAATAGGACACTCATTGGCAGAAGATCAAGGATAAAAGTCATGGAGATGGTGGGCTAAAAGTGAACAGGTACAGTAAGATAAGTTAAACAATTCTAGAAATTATTGTCTAGCATTCTGGCTATAGCTAATAATAAAGTATTGCATACTTAAAAGCTGTTAAGAAATTATACCCTATGTGTATCAACAAAATGAAATGACATGAATATTTTAATTTGCTTGACTAATAGTATCACAATACATCAAAACATCACTTATTTATGCAAGTTTGTCAATGCTTCCATTTTATGGTTGCAATAGAAACGAAACAGTTGGAAAATATGAAAAGGGCAAGAAAGCAGATCTGTTCTCAGCACCTGCCTTCTCTATTCAGAGACACCTTGCTTCTTCACAAAAGAATGCTTGAGTCAGTGGAATAGAAAGTCTTCATCTTATCATATGATAAATACAATTCTATATTAGACAATCTCTTTACTTGTTAAACTATTGTTCGAATTCCAATATGTGATTAAATAACAAAAGTAAAGTAGTTCATATGAAAACACCCTTTTGAGAGACTATAAAATTTCCCCCTTTAATTAATTCAACAAATATCCATAAATTTAGTGTTTGTGGAAGAAACAAAGCTGTCTGTAGACATTCTGTGTATTATTGGGCATCTCCTACCCACTTTTATGTAGGCAACTATTCCAGATGAGATCTTGTGTTGTCACCTGCATTCCATTGTCTTTCAGGTGATGAACTGTGTTCTTTGGAACAAAACTGATTTTTTCTTTAAGTACTTTCCCTTCAACCTGAGCTCCCTGTGTTTTGCTTATTCTGCTTCGAGGTGATATGTGTTAGGTAATATTAATACTTATGAAACCTAAATTTCTCTTGCCACACAATGGCATCCATATGCATCAATTGAAGAACAGCTATTCAGTGGGGAGACTTTTCACAGCTGACTAGGAAGAATTAAGGCAAAATGACAAGTCAGAAATCCTCATTTTCAATCAGAGAATATAGTTTAATATTTTAATTTTCCTCTCATAAGGTACATACAATCTGCTTAAAGAAGTCATTGTTCATTAATGGCTGCTCATTGTAGGAAGAGGAGCATTTCTGTTAAAATCTTTCATTATAATATTCTTGAAATAGGAACTCAAAATATAGTAGACACTGAGTGTAGCATAATATTCAGAATTCTGTGCTAACCTTATATTAGGGACATGAGAATACTGAAGTTAGACTTTTAGGAACAATTTTAGTTATGATAATTGAAGTTTACAAAAGCCAGGAACGTGACATAAGGTCATGTGATATCTTCTTGAGTTTTGTTTTTAAAATACAAACCTTGTACAAACCCTCCAGAGGCAGTGCACACTAGCATTAAGGCTACGAGGGGGCTTTGAAATAAAATTACTCATCTAGATTAGCAAAGTGATTATGAATTAGACAAAAATTGAGGGAGAAATGAAAGTAAAATAAATGAGTCAGCAGGGCCACTTAATCACTAATTGAAAATCGTGTTTGAAGTTAAAAGAACCATACCCCAAAACAGTAACATTAGAGAAGAATTAGCAAGCAGACAAATGACAAATGACTATTATGTTGAGGTACTCTGACGTATCACAAAAAGTCCTCTGTGCAATTGAATGCTGTCATCTCTGAAAGTCGTCCTTGAGAATGACAGCAGAAAATCATTAAAAGGGTGGATGTGGCTGCCAGTCAAAGGAGGACCTTGGAGTTAAATATATTTAATTTAAAAGTATAAGCAACTTGAAGAGCCTATGAAAATAGTATAAAACAATGAGTTCTATCTTTTTCTCTTTTCTTCTTTGGGTACAATTTAGAACTGGATTCCAATAAATATTGAATAAATAAAAAACTTTCATTCACCTACCCAGATTATGCTTATTTTAAAGACTTTGAATACTTGTTTTATTGACATACTGGACATTTCTTTGTGACAAAGTTTGTGTTTATTGTACTAATATAAATAAACTCTATTGCTCTAAATCATTTTAATTCATTTTGTGAAATATATATGCATACATTCAGGCATACACACACATATATGCATATGTATACACACACACATATATATGCATATGAATGCACCAAAAGTCTAAACTCCATTATTATTTCCAATGCTTTATAAATATAGGGCTTCAAATTCTAAACTTTATAACATAAATTAACTTTGCTATATTCACAGTCTATTTTTCAATGAGAAGATAAGATCATAAATAAAATAATGTCACCATGCTGCTCCTCATAAACTAAGTAATCATTTCTAATTTATTGTACAATGTGTCTGTCACATTCATGGTAGTGATATAAATAAAACACTTGAAGTAAATACCCAGACCAACAAAGAGTATATTCCCAACAAACTGAACCATTATGCAAACTGAAGAACAAATATATTTTAAAATAAACTGTCACTTTGGTTTACTTTTTCTAGTTAGGAAGCAAATATTCACTCAGTATTTATTTGGTAAACATCCATTGTTTTTTCAAGAATACACATACTGATTTACAATGAAGTTTCTAATCAAATCCATCGCATATGGAGAGAAGTCAGAGTAGCCAGGCTTGCTTGCCTGTGTGGTGTTCACACAGAAAAGGGCCATGGAAGGTAAGAAGTTTGACAAGCTGACTCAAGGAGCACTGCAGTCTCGAGCAGTAACTAGCAAGTAAATAATATTTAATTTATCCATTGTTAGAAAAATGAATGTTACTTTTAATATGTGGTTAAAACTAAAACATAAATAAGTCTAAAATTCTCCAGGTTAAAATGCACAAGCCAGACACCCCAGATTTTAAATCAATTCAGGACAAGCATATTCAGCATATAGCACAACACACAAGGGATGCAAACACATAGGGTGGTGAAAATGCTTAAAATATAAACATAACTTTTCTCAGTTAGTAGCGCCCATTAAATGATATGAGGAATAGAGTTCTAGTTACCATTTCCAGCAGCCCATAGGATCACTCCAAATGGTATTTTAAGAACCGTAGAAAACAAACATACAAACTCAAATGAGAAGTTACTTAGATAACAGTTTCATTCACAGTGATCAATCAAAGTTGAGGAAAAAGCATAAAGATATTTAAAAAGTATGGACTATATAGAGTGAAAGATCCATATCAATTTTAAGGATTTATTCTCGTATAAATGTGATCCCTTTAAGATGCAATACACCTCATTTCAATGTAGTAACACTAATTTTTATGATCACTTGTCCTATTTGAATAGGTAAATTAACATTGTCTGGAAAACCTCTTATCAAGTACTGTACATGGTATATATTTAAAAACATCGAGTCTTACGACTTTATGAATTGTTATCGCTTTCTCTTTTACTGAGGAAGCTTGCTTTTGAGCATCTAAAAATTAAAAAGCTAGAAAAATACTGCATTAGCTACCACAAATTCTACACTATAGTCTATTACTTCAGTATATACCTTTAGCAAACTCAGATAGATGTTTCAAGAAACATGGATTATAGCAAAACCAACTGAAATACAGCTTGAATATATTTAATGATCATTAACTATAAATTTGGGGTGGCAGTCCAGAGAACACACTTAAAAGCTCTACACAAATCAGTCACTCTCAATCTCAGGTCCATCATCTATGAAATATGATTTAATCAGGAATAAATGAGGTAATGTGTCAAGTGCTCACCACAGTTACACAGCATAAAATTGGCACTCAAAATATTATTCCCTTTAACTTCTCTTGGACACTAATGGAAACATTTTCAGCTATGTATGTGCAATACCAAAAGTCTTAGAGTGTCCTTTCAGTTTTTAGTTTTCTACAACTATACATATTGTGTATGAGTGTTTCACGGTGTTATGAATGCATGCATACCGATTTGTGTGTGTATGAATGCAAATATATATGGATATATGCATTTACAAAGTTATATGTGGGAAAGGACCTAGGTTGTGTGGCTTTCCTCATCACTTTCTACCATTTATTTATTTTGTTTATTGATTGATTTACTTTCTTACTTATTTTGAGAGTATCTCAGTAAACCTATAGACTCAGTAAACCTATAGAATCTATAGCTAAGCTAACTAGCATTAGAGATACCAGCGTCCACCTGCCCCTGCAACCCTTCCACTGAGATATAATTGTCCGCCACTGTACTCAGCATTTTATGTTTGTGTTGGTTGTCCAAAAGTACATGACTCGATTTTCTTCATTTGGATTTCTTCATTGTACCTAACGTAACCAGTCAAACCTTTTTTCACACCTAGTTTTCTACAATTATAACTATTTGCATATATTAATTATATACTCTAATAAATATTAACTGTGATATATAGATGATAGATAGATAGATAGATGATAGATAGATAGATAGATAGATAGATAGATGATAGATAGATAGATAGATAGATAGATAGATAGATAGATAGATAGGTAGGTAGATAGATAGATAGATAGATAGATAGATAGATAGATAGATAGATAGATAGAGATATATCTTCCAAATTAAACTTGCATGGGACATTTTTGCTTTCACCAGGCCAGGTGGCACATGCTTTAATCCAAGCATTGAGAGGCAGAGGAAGGCAATCTATGAGAGTTCAGGACCAGTGTGGTCAATATAACAAGTTCCAGGATAGATAGAACTATATAATAGAGATAATATTCTCAAAAATCATACAAAATAAAAAAATTATTTGTTTTCTTTTAAAGAGAGGGCTTCTCTGTGATCTTTCTTTATAGTCCAGATTGGCCATGAACTCACTGAAATCTTCATGCCTCTGCCTCCCAAGTGCTGGGATTAAAGATATTAAAGATATGAAACCACTGCCCGTCCACTAATTCCTTCATTTTTTTGTATTTGGACCATATAGCACATGGCCAGTATCTTACAAACATCTTCATCAATCTACTTTCCTCTTCAATATCTAGGTCTCAAAGATCAACCTAAATATCAAACTTAGGATTGATTCAAATACTTTGTGTCTTTGTAGCCCACAGTATCCCACACTGGATGCCTAACCTTTCTCAATGAACCAATAGATTAAACAACTGAATAAATATTCAAACTGGATACATAGAGCTGGATTATTTCTGTCCCTGGGACAGCTGCATCCTTTTCTGCTAGTTGTTCATGCTGTTTTCCCCTCCTCTTTGTCATTGTCTTCATTTACTTTATCCATTTTGAAGCTCTCTGTTGCACTGAAGAAACGTGGTTTAATGAGAATAGGCTCCACTTTAATTGTGCCTCGAGTTCACATTCTGATTTCCCAGTATTCAGACTAGGCATTTGTGTTTTCTGTGTCGTGGGTCATCATGAGAAAAGCAAAGGTAGTGGAAATAGAAGATTGCTTCACAATTAAGCTTCACCATGAGCAGTCAATGAATTTTCATTAAGATAAGGGATGAATGCCAAGGACTCTCTCTGACCTTTGGAATAATCAATCATATGATGTCTTCTGATGTTTCACAATGTTTGTGCTGGATGATTTTGCATTCTCATATGTATCTTTGTTTTTTTTTATTTCCAATCTATATTAACTTTTTATTTTTTCAACTGACAATATGGACTATCATTCTCTATCAACCAACATGAATGCATACTTTTCAGCAAAAACATCAAGCATTTTTAGAAAAAAAAAACAATAAAATACAAGTAAAGACTAATTAGTAATTCCAAATAATGGCTAATCACAATTAATATAAGAAATTAGATCCTCTCTCTGTATTTCAATTTCTTTCCCATAAAACTAAACATAAAATCTTTATAAACTTGAGTTACAAAGTGACAATAATCACATTAAAAAAACATGGTGAGAAGGTACTCACCTTACACCTATTCAGTGTTTGTGAATTAGTTAAGTGACAAAAGACACCAAATTGAAATGTATCTTGGTGCACACATGTGAGTGGTGTGTGAAATGTGTTTTTGGTGGTGGTGGTGGTGTTATAGCTGGGCTTGGTTGGTTTGGTAGATGACTGCCTTTTCAAGTGTTGCAAATCAAGCATGAAGAGTAAGCACACACTATTAGCTTAGCCACACCTTCACGCCCATCCTCACATTTCCACCTTTCTACCAACCTCCATGTGGTAGATACACATTTACATTAATTTAGCAGATAAACCTCTGACAGTTATTAGTATACCATATATTTCTGAGTGTGGGGCCATGGACACGAGCATACTTGACATAAAAAAGCCACACACTTAAATAAGACTGATTCTCGAGGCCAGCCTGGTCTACAAGAGCTAGCTCCAGGACAGGCTCTAGAAACTACAGGGAAACCCTGTCTCGAAAAACCAAAAAAAAAAAAAAAAAAGACCGATTCTCCCTTCTCCTAGATGCCATCATCTCTTTCAAAGCCCTCAGGTAAGAGTTGGGTTCATTAATATCTCCCTAAGCTTTGTCAGGATTAAGATTGTCTTTATCTTCTGCAGGTCTTCCGCAGGCAATCACAGCGACTCTGAGTTCATAAGGACAACCATCTTGTTCTATTCAGACGATGTCATTTTATTATTTTTCTGACTCTCATAATCTCTGAACTTTTGCATCTACAAAAAAATTGGTATTGTGTAATGTGTGTTAAGCATGTGGAAATTAAAGCTCTAGCGATTACCCACATAGCTTTCTATTTGATACTCATTTAAGTCGCTTATGCTAACTATGTGTCTACTCTAAGCATCCAGCGTAACTCATAGCTCAAGATCTTTTACTGACACCACATTTGAAAATTGAAAACTCATACATATGTCTTATGTTTGTAAATAGAGCCTCCTGTAATGTTGTTCATTATACAATGTATACAACTGTTCTACTAATTTTGCCTAAGGAGGTTTCTTCAACATAGCAGATATAACAAAATAAACAAATAAATGTATGATTGAATGATGAGAGTTGCAACCATCAATAAATTAAAGTCTTTCATCGCATAAGATATTTCTAATTACAAAGCAAATTTTGTGGATTTTATATAATTGAATGAGAGAAGTATTTCAATATGTTATTAAATTTTATCTGCCTGTTAATTATTGAATATAGTGAACAAAATCTGAAATAAAAAGCTAGATATTTTGCACTGTGCCTACAGGTATCAGTTTCTCTGCTATTCTTCATGATTGAGCATCAAGATCAAGCAATAGGATATGTGCAGGTAAAAATTTTAAATGAGCAAATTGATGTTCTGAGAATTTCAGCTGCTTCTTCAAGGTCAAGGGCCCCTCGGTAGTCTGTGCCTTATGATCTCAAAGACAATGACTTTGACTTTCCCTGTGATACAATTTTAATAATGCAGAACCAAAAACCTTTAATCAACCTAAAGATTCTCAAACATGTCTTCCCTTGTCTATGATAAAGATTCTCAAAATTCTTTTGCACCCATTTTAATTATTTAAATCTAGGAAAGTCTGGCCCATGACATCATAGCCTTCTAACATAACTGGTGGTGCATGATTAACTGATAGAGGCACAGCAATGTATGTCCCTCAGAAAAATATGCTGCCAGCTATTTAGTAGTAGCACCTGTATAATATAAAACAGCAGAGATCCATTAAAATATTCAAAAGGGTTCCACAGAAAAGTACATGTGTTTGCTGAACAATTAATGACAGCTTAACTCAGTTAATTGGCAGAATGTTACTTTTAATAAAAGTGCTGGTTGCTTCTTAATGTGTTCTCCAATCATGTAATTTGGAAAATTAAAAGCAATTTATAATCTTTTAAATAGCCTTAGCCTCGATATAACTGGCAGGATATAAAGATGCAAGGAATTCAAAATTTTTTGGAATTCAGTAAAACCTGAGAACCAAGCATACTTTCTTTATAAGAATACTAATGTTATTTAAATGATTGTGTATATTCCAAGAGCCAGATTAATGTCATTGTGGATAAAAATAACAACAGAAGCCCAGATAAGACTCTGTCTCCTGTCTCCTATTAATCGAGCATTTTCCTTTACACTATCAGAGGTCCATTGTAAAGATGATGACCCTGGAAAAAATAGTTAAGTCAGAATGATTTTCCCAGAGTCAAATGCCAGAGAAAGCAGAAGGATCAGGTCGAGAGACTTCCAAATGTAGATGCTCTACTTGCGTTTCAGCTCCTGCACCTCAAAATAAGCCCCACTATTCAGCTCGTTACTGGCTTCAGACTGGCTTTCCTTGTTTCACAACAAACCAGCTCATTTGGGAAAGAAGGCCATTTTTATTTACGAAATTATATGAAGCTTGACCTTTTTCCTTTACTGAATGAGGTTCTTTTGTTCCCTTAATTGCTTCTTCTGTAAGATATTAAGTCTGAGAGGACCTCAGTCCCCTGTGTTGATGAAAAAACTCATCTGACACTCGGGACTTACCAACTTCTCCTATTGCCCACTGGGCTCAGATTCAGCCTGGGAAATGAAAGTGAGAGCAGCAGGCATCATGTCGGGGAGGGAATACTTTGGGCTATTCAGTGATAAAAAAAAAAAAAAAAACATTAATTTACAGAGCCTATCTTCCCTAAGTTAAATGTACATGGAGTTGATTCAATAGAAATCTCACACAAAGAGGATGCAGGCAAAGAAACAGAGCAGGGTAGACAGATAAAGGCTTAAGGAGAGGCCATTAGCTGTTACAGCCTATACATTTGTGGACTTGTAGCTAGTAGGCACCTACACATCTGTGCTCTGTCTTCAGAAGGTACAGATCTCTAGTGATCAGTCACTTACTATCATTTTCCCAGAAAGAAGTGTAAGCAGATGTCCAGATTCTCTCTGTGAGCAGGCATTTCATAGGTCCCCTGCCCATGGTTTAGGCTTAAGGATTCAATACATGGCTGACACGGATTGCCCTCAGTGGACTAGCACTGCTAGGCTTCAGTGGAGCAGTACTTCTGTTTTTCATATGTGAACAACAGTAGCAGACTGGATGGAATGAATCATATTAAATGATTCTTAAAAGAAAATGAAAATGATCTTAAGCATGCAAGAAGTTTGAGAAGCAACCCTTTCCTATTTCAGTTTGAGAATTGGACTGAAAGACAGAAAATGCCCTGTTAATGAGAGACTCGGTAGAGATTCATGACAACAGAGGCTGTGACCAAGTCTTAAGAATAAGGTAAAGGCAATCGCACAAGTCAAAGAATTATACATTTCTTCCCATGGGCAACTGTATTCAAAGTTCACAACCTCCCTTCATTAGATAGTAATGCTTCAGTGGAAATGGTAGGCTTTTAAAGGAACATTTCTATTTCAATTTTTAATAATAAAAAAGCTTTCACTAGCATGAACAATAACACAGGGTTGAAAGTAAGCTATTAGGCCTCGTTAGCTAATTATGGTATTGGCATCCACTTAAGTTAGCTGGTTTTTCACTTGGGTCATTTTTGTCCATTCAACTGTTGTGGTTCAAAACGTTTTGACTACTTAAAAGGGAATACTTCATCGTTGCCTTTCCCCAGTCAAACTGCATACCACTTTCCCCAACCAACAGCTTCAATCATGCTCCATAAAATCCCCTGCAAGTGTATTGTTGGAATCATAAATCAGCCAGCTGAGGCTTTAGTATTTCCAATGCAAGCCTGGGGGTCACTGGCTGTTAGGTTTTCATGGCTCCATCAAAAGAAAAAATAAACATATAAAAGAATAAACAGAAATGTGAGTTACGCACGGTTCATTAAAAAAGGAAAAATAGCTCCCAGTGGTGTGTCGGATACTTGCTGCTGCACCCTTAATTAGAGAGGAAAACAGCAGCCTAGAGAAATTAGGCTCTGGAATAAGGACTTCTGTTTCCAGGCATCTCTGACTTCATTACGACACATGGCACAGCGATACTAGGCTTGTTCACACAAAAGCTAGTTCCCCCGGATACCCAACTATGGCTCTCTGTGTGTCATACCACTGCACTAGACCGAGAGATCTTCTTTACAAAGATGCTATCCTTCTGCCCTGTTTCGTTGACAGGGAATATGGGTTCCCCTGCAGGCATGCTTCCGTTCCACAGTTCTTCTCTGTAACTACCCTGTGCACTGATTATAAATCAGCTGAATCACAATTTCAAATAAATGTTACATATAGAGACCCAAGGTGCATCTGTCTTTGTGTACTATTTCCACCTAGATACTTAAACATTCCAGCCTCCCTTCGATCCCTGAATTCCAACACCCTTCGCATCAGCAATGATAAATGCACAGACTGGAAAACTGAGCTGATTTCTCCAGACACCTCACAGTGTAATCGTCGACCTGCGGGAACTTGTCCCATATTACTCTACACTACACTCACCTAATTGCATCTAAGTTACATTCTCAGCTTGTCTGTTCAGATTCAGACCGGTCTGTGTTATAAATGAACAGTTAAACACAATCAGCAGCCTTCCAAAAGTGACAGCTTGTATCTTGTCGTGAACAAGGATATGGCATGCTGATCTTTGCAAGAGAAGCAACTGAATTAATGAACGAGACTAATATTAGCTTCAGATGAATCTATCTGCAATTTTTCTAAGTCTAATATCTCCCATCCTATGTGAGGATAAGAAAAAGAGGAGCTCCTAACTGAGGCACTTTATAAATGAGAGAAATATCCGGCATGTGCGTTCTAACTTTGGAACATAAAAATCTGCATCCGATCGCGGTTCATCATTTACTAACACTGTAGTTTAAAGAGAAGGGCAGAGAAAGGAAGGATTTCCATCCAAAATGCCAAGCCCTGCTGAAGAATGATAGAAGGACAGTGTGTGCAAGAGCAGAAACAATCATTTCTTGCCTAAAATGGAGTTCTACCACCCCCTGCTGGACCAAATGAGCAACACCGAAGACGTGAAAAAATGCTTAGAATTGGATTTAGAGAAGATATTTTAACTAATCTTGAAATTTATTAATTTCGTAGAAAATGCAGCACAAACAATATGACATTTCTATACTTTCAAACAAAATGAAAAATCACGAATAATCCCATTGCCTTTAACGACTTCCACCATCGCACATCTTGACATTTAGTCTCCCACATTAAATGTCCAAACTTGTCTGGACAGTTGAAAACCTTTCGAATAATTGTAAATATATTTTATGCGAACGTGTACTATGTAAGACAAAAAGATAAATTCATATCTTCTATACAGAAGGCTAGCAGAGATCTCTTCCATCAATTGTCCCTAGGGTTATTCCACACAGTCTTTTTTACTCCCCCACCCAAATTTAAAAAAAAAGAAAAATGCTCCACAATCTCCCAAATCCCTTACAGGTGTAATTCAAATCGGATGTTAGAACGTGTTCGGATTTTTCTATATTCACAGGAGGGTGGGGGTCACAATGAATGCCTGCAACACAACCCTAGTTTTAGCCATTTGCTGTCTTACAGCATCTATGGCCCGTTAGTTTCCAACATAAATAAGCCATCAAACGTTCACTTCACAGCCAAGAATAGGTGTTGGAAAAGGAGAAAAGAATCTCCAAGAATTGAATTTCTTGCACACCACAGAGATTTTTGATAAAAAGACTTTAATGCTGATAGTTTTTGTTGCTTCTGTAAAACACCACTGTGCCCTTCCCTTCTGCAACCTCAGATATTCAACTATGAATACACACCAACAACACTCATCCAATTTCGGGTAATAAGAGAGAAACCCAAAAATCCCAGAAGAAGCAGCAGTTTCCCCCCCCCCCCCATCTCTCTCCCACCGATGCCTAGCTCCAATTCTGCGTGGTCTCCTCTTATTTAAGGGTCCTTCGAGCCAACAGAGAAAATTTTAGGGACAGCCAAAAGAAACAGCTAAAATCCTAACAGTCGCCCAGAGAAGCACCGCAACTTTGGAGCCTTGGTTCCATCGCTCCAGTGCCTCGCTCTTTGCCTCTCTGGGTTGGATTGAAGGGGGAGGGAAAGTAAAGCCAGAAAGCTGCACACTCCTACCTTGCCCGCTACTGACAAGCAACCCGAGCAGGTAGAAGGAGAGGAGGAGGCTCATGTTCAGGACGTGACACCGGCGGACAGTTCCAAAGTTATTAAGTCCAGCCCCGGAGAGAGAACCTTCCGCTGCCACGGCCGCCTCTGCTAGCCCGCCGCCGCTCCCGGCTGCCCCAGCCGCCCGCAGCCCGCGCGCTCCTCCTCGCAAAGTGACTGCAAGCTCCGCGCCTTGCCGCACTATATCCAGGCGGCGGCGGCGGCGGCAGCAGCGGCCGCCGCGGCGGCAGCGGAGCCGGCGGGAGGAGGCGGGGGCGGGACGGGGCGGGGAGGCGCGGCCCCGGCGGATCCCTCCGCGCGCACGCCCTCTCATCCAGCCACGCGCGGCCCCGGGATTCGTCCGCAGTGGAGCCCACGGCCACGGGTTCGAGCCCGGGCGCTTCTTGCTTAGCGGGACTGCTGTGAGATGACCCCCCGCGGAGAAGGCAAACCACCCAGGGCGCCAATGGCTTGCGTTCACTTGAAGACTCCTTCCTCTTCCAGCTCCCGCAGGTGCTGAGGGACCCTCCTGCACTGTGGAGGGCAAGCCTGATTTGCACAGGGCTCACCAGGTTGGGGAGCCTGGTGGCTGCTGTAGCATCCCTTAGTACCTTCAGAGTAGAGGGGGCCGGGTCTGTGTCTGTCAGGGATTTAACTGGAATGTGCCCTGACTCCCTCAGTGCTTTGACACTTCCCTGCAGAGGAAAGTCCTCTGGGGTGAATGTCCCCTGCAGACTACCTTAGATGGACCAAGAAAGATGTGCGTGCAGTGCTTCCTTAGGTACCAATTCATTGGGGTGGATGAAACCCACAGGGAGACCTGATGAGGATTGAGATACAGGAGGATCTTGGGTTTCCTATGTGCTGACCAGATTAGCCCTGTGAGGTTAGATCTCCCCTTTAGAGTGTGAAGAGGAAGGTCCTGTGATGTAAATGGAGGGACTGAGCTAGGGTTCTTCCTCAAGTGAGTCACCTCTAAGCCCCAGCACACTCCATCCCTCAAAACTGAGTGCCTGTGTCACCCACAAGTGCTCCCAGTTCTCATAGTTGTGTGGGACCTGAAAGGAAAATGTGGTACTCTGGTGTCAGATCCCCTCACCCGGAGTCTGGGGCTGATCATGATTTCTGCTGATGGGATAGGGAAACATTGTGGCACTTTTTTTTTTTTTTTTTTAACATTTCCACCTCCTCCCATTTCCCTCCCTCCCTCTCCTCCCCCTCCCCCTCCCTCTCCCGTTGGGGCTGATCTAATGGGAGCTCACATTGTGGCACTTTTATGTGACTCCTGTGACAAGAGGCTGTTAAGAGGCAGAATCTGTGGCCTCGGGGCCCTTGTCTCCTCCCAGGGTCATACTGAACAATTTCAGCTGACAAAGGTTCTTCAGCCAAGCCCCTGCTCTGTTTCCTTAGAATGGTCAACTAACTCATCAAAGACTCAGAGAAATCCCTGTGCTTCTCTCATCAGTAGGCACAGAGAGAAAGGTCAAGGTGGAAGCATACACAGGCTCAGAAAACCTGGCTATACCCCAAAGAATTGCTTTAGGGAGGGCTGTGGTTGAACAGACAGGGGCTAGCAATAATACTGGATAGTACAGTTCCAGTATCCAGAGAGTATAGTGTCTGTTATTTGCTCTTGTGGCCTGATTCATAGAGAAGATTGGCTTTCTTAGTCCCTGGGGTGGCTTTGTGGAAGGAAGTGAGGGGAAGCTTCAAGCATCAAAATGAGCCATGCGAAGCTCTTTGACTGAAGTCACTCCCTGCCTCTCATGTTCCAGAACCTCACGCTCCAGAACCTCTTCTGCGTTTGGGGTTGATAATGGGTACTGCAACCAGGGAGATCTTTGCCAGAACACTACCCCTGTACCTTGTATTATTTTGAAGTGCCCCCAGTGCATTGAGGGATCTCATACTCAAAATTTTCTGGGAAAGGGTGAAGCAGCATGATTATAGGTGTGGAAATCAAATAACTAATAGTGGGGTTTTTTTGTTTGTTTGCTTGCTTTTTATTTCCATTTTTTGATTTTCCTAGGGCACTGAATGAAAACACCTTGCAAAATCAACCATAGAGGACTCTTAAAAAGGTAAGATGGGTGACAAATAATCTCTTCCCTACGATACTTGCATGTTTTCAGTTTGACACCTGCAATAGCCAAGTGTAGTGGGTACTAGCTCAGTCCAAGATCATGGACTCTCCTGTGAATTCGCCTACAGCCAAGTACCTACTGCACATTCACAATCATGTGTGTGCAAACACACACACACATACTACACACACACACATGAACAAGAACATACACTTAGTAGTGATATAAATATTGTTCTGCAAGTGTGTCCTTTATATTATTAGGAGCCTATTTATTTTAAAGAAAATAATCGAACTATGGCAGAGAACTATTTGATAGTCTGTAGATTCACTTGAGTACTAGATTTCTTTAAGACATGTAAGGAGAACAAAGGAAGGTAGCAATGGTTTCTCATCCATTAGTGCAGTGTCTTACTAGATGTTTATATTACAATATGGTATCAAAAGCCTCAAATCTGTTGTATATTTATACTGGTGTATTTTTGACAGAAGAGACAGATTTTCTTTTGTGTGTGTGTGTGTGTGTTGTGGGGGTTAGCTTTTTGGCAGTATGACATAAACTAGAATCATTTGGAAAAAGGGGACTCCATTTGAAAATTTGTTGTGTGGGCAGATAGCATGTTCTGGGCTGCTGAAGAAAGCAGGCTAAGCAAGCTATGATGAACAAGCCTATAAGAAGCATCCCTCCATTTCATCTGGTGCAGGTCCTGTTTCTGCCTTTCTTCCTTGAGTTTCTGCCCTCAATGTCCTTCGTGATAGACTGTGTTTGAGTCATATAAGCAATGATTCTTTATTCACTTGATGATCATATCATGGTGCTTTATCACAACAATAGAAAGCAAACTATTTTGGTGTGGAAAAACTGATTGAACAAAATATTGTCCCTTAGTTATCTTTACAGGAGATATTTGATCCCCCCTGGATTTGGTAGTAAACTTGATAAAGAGAACAGGTATAAACAAAAAATTATCAAATAAATCAGATTATAAAAATATAAAAAATGATAAAAGGGAATTGCTATTGTTGGTAAAAGAGAGAAGTAAGGGCAAAGTATTGGAAGAGAGGGGGAGAAGGAAATATTTTTTAAATAGTGTTATTAAGAATAGATTTGGGAAGAAAAGAGAGAAATTAGGCAGAATAGGCTGGACAAGGAGAAGCTGAAGCAAGGGCTAGAGTTCCGAAAGCACCCAGTCTGGAACATAGAACAAAGTATAAAGGAGACGGCTCAGTCTGTAAAGCAGTTCTCATGTAGTAAAAGGGAACTGAGTTCTGACCACATCACAAATGGAAAAAGCTGCACATTGCAGCACAGGTATGTAGTGCTAGCACACTATATGTAGAGATACAGCAGCCAGTGAGTCTTAGCAAATTGGCCCCATGATCAGTGAAAGCATCTGTCTCAAAAGAACAACCAAAAGAGAAGGTGGAAACTTGTGGAATCAGACACCTGAAATCAATTTCTGGCTTCCGTATGTACATGGATATGTGCTGACAGGTGAACATATGCACACACAGGCACACACACACACACAGAGAGAGAGAGAGAGAGAGAGGGAGGGAGGGAGGGAGGGAGAGAGAGAGGTTTAAAATAGTTCATTGTGTAAAACACAAAGTTGGGTTTGACTTGGTAAAGGGAGATAGTACTATGTTCTGCAAAAATAAACAAAGAAAAATCCCCAAACAAGGCATTTTCCACCATATTATCTATGAGTCAAACACTGCAGCTGAAGATGGAGCCAACAACGGGAGAGATTCACTTAACAAACATAGGGGTACGGAGAGATACAATTAACAAATACAGGGGCACAGGTTCAAGTCATTGTTCACCAAAGTAGAAAACATAAAACAAAATGGTGAGCATACCCAACCTCAAGGTTAGAGACTGAATTACAAGTCGTCATGGTGTCCTCCCCACCCCCAGAGGATTATCAACTCAAGGTTTCCTGAGTATTCCTCATCACTACCTAAACTGATATTATCAAACATCCTGCAATCCAGGTGCCACATAGTCCCAAAACTTTCACTATTTTTTCTCATTTTTTTATTAAAAATTTCCATCTCCTCCCCTCCTCCTCCCCCTTTCCTCCCCTCCCTTCCACCCATACCCCCACTCCGCCCCTCTCCAAGCCAAAGAGCCATCAGGGTTCCCTTCACTATGTTATTTTTTTTTATCCCAAAGTAAACTAGTGTATCTCATAAGCACATTTATTTCCCACTTCACTGGCAGGGTGATCTGCTTTCATTTGCCTGCGTCAGTTTTTCATCTCCCAATAGGTTGGCAGTGTAAAGGCAACACCTAAAAAATTATCTCTGCACACTGTCCCTGTCTTCAATCAGACAACATGCTTCTCTCTGACCAAGATAATTTGTCTACTAATATGTCCAAGCCATGCACACTGTGGACAGTACAGACAGCCAAGAAATGCATCCCTCACCTGTATATGACCAAAAACTTACAAGTAACACAAGGTATCTATTTTCTACCCATCTTAGAAAGATTTCAGAGGCATTTCACGGCTTTTCCGTTATTTCATTTATGAAAGGCAAAGCAAGTTGAACAGAACTCAGGAATCTACGCAGAACTGAGTAGTAAACAACACCTACGGGAGTGGGTGCATGGGTAAATGAGAGAAGATAAATTTGATTTAGAAGAATCAATAAAATGAACATGAAGGAGTTTCAGGGAGATAGAAAACGATAAGGTGCATTATATGTGGAAATTATCTTCTCAGAGAGATTCTCCCTCTTACATCTGCAATCTGTTCCTGCCAAAAGCATGCAGGAATATAAACTTTATATAGAAGCTGGGTTTGGACAGTGTGCTGTGGACGGTGTTTAAAAGTTATGTTTATTTCCTGATGTCTGGTATTATTTTTGTTTACTCTGACTGTTGACAGAATTCATAGGCGTCAAAATTATACTATTAGGAAATAGGACATTCCATGTGTCCGTTTATATTTTTAAAATGTCACAAACCATTATACCTATTCATTTACTTGTCTAGAAAATTGCCTGTTTGGGTTTTTCTATTACCACAAAACAGGAAAAAATGTGCACTGTGTGTACAGACAGATAGCCCGAGACCTCTGTAAATAGACAATCATGCTTCTGCCTTCCTGTTTCCATTTATACCACTTGTTCTAATGATTGCGTTTTTAAAATAATTTCTACGTCCTTATTACTGCAGTATTTTAGGTGTTTTATCGGGCTATTTCTATGCATGTAACAGCTGATCTACAGTGGTAGAGACCGATCTTAACACTTCCACTTGTAAATGCTGTACTAGCTTAACGGTCCTTTTAGAAATTAAGAAAAGCAAGAGGCAGACTAATAGCACAAAGGTTCCCTAGTCATCATGCATTCTTACTTTTTAATTTCTTTTAAAATGTATGGGGTCATATTCCTTCCTGGCTACTTCATGTTCCCTCTGGACAGATAATTTCTCACTTCTTTCTGAAATTATGCAATAATAGTCTACAATTTGTTACTTGCCAGAATAATATTTTCATAACTCTAAGGGGATATATTTTTCTTCACGAAGTCATACTTGGCAAATATAATGATGGACAGAAAAGGAAATGCGACAAATCCGTAGCTTGTTGACAAAACAGTCAATGACACAATTTCAAGAACATACTCTGAGCAAAGAGAAAGGAAATGCAATCATACAGTGGCGAGAGAGGAAGCTACTTGATGTGGCAAGTGCCATGATGTGACGTGTGGATTGTCCAAATATTGATCAAAGCACTCAGAAGTCATTTTGTTGTCCATGCATAGTATCGAAAAAGTTGACGAGTACACAAAGCTTATCATGTGAAGGGCAGTTATCACACACCGGATAACAGTGCATCCTTCATCCCAGGCAACAACCCCAAGACAAATACAGGTTTGACTGACATGTGGTGTTGATCAAATGCATCTTTGAAATGAAACAAAATTAGTAATTGTGTTAGAAAGCAATGCTGAGAATCACTTGTTTCTTCTATCAATAAAGTTGCATTTTCATTCATTTTCAATTTAGATGATCAACTATATTGGTTAAGGACTAACTATTGCCATGCTACAGAGATTAAATCTGACAGTTTGTGTCACTGATGGCATTTCTGGTCTTTACTTGACCTTCTAGCTGGATGCTGTAACAAGCCTCTTAAGGCTGTACTACATTATCTCAATTCATTGAAGCTTGAACACAGCATCCTGCCCTAACTTCTCGAATTCAAGCAAAAATGTGTACATAATAATGAATATTGAAAGAAGGATAATAGAAGAGTCATAATCAAAAATCAAAATTATGCCAACAATTGAATAATGGATATCTGTCTTTTCACTGTTTATTCCCAACTTCTCCATTTCCACAGAAATCATCTTCCAACAATCCAGTATAATAGGTGTCTTTAACACACTGATTGCTAGCTCAAGATTTTATGGGAAGTAGTGCTTTATGACTCTGGACTATTTTGTTCCTTAGGAAACATTTGTTAATGTTTGAAATGTTTTTCTTTTATGGATGGTAGAGCATGATGCAACTGGGATCCAGAAGAGAGAGAGCAAGGATTCTAATAAATATCATGTGATGCACGAGGAAGTGATTCAGAGCAAATGATAATCTAGTCCAAAATGTTAATGTCGGGAACTTGGGGAAAAGTATGTTTCCTGCACATAAGTCACTACATGCCCTGGCAACGAAAATGTCTATTTGCTTATCTCAAGCCAAATTTTGTCCCATTTCGCTATAGATTGATTTAATGGGTAGTCCTATCTTTCTGAAAAAAAAAAAAAAAACTTGTGGCTACAGTATTAATTCATTAATTTTTAAGTACTACATGTTTCTAGGAAGATGTATCTTTCTAATTTAATCATATACTCAATTCAAGGTTCAAGATCACTTAAATACATGAGGTGGAAACAGTTGCACAAAGATAATTTAATTAGGTTATAAATGTTTCAGTAAAATGTGTTAATTCCTTATATACACACACTGAATTAGGCTCTGTCATGGAACCCTTCCAAGAAAGAAAGCGAGTCTGAGTCAAGCTCAGAAATATAGAAATTGCCAAAAGAAAAAGCAAACATCCTGATGCACAATGGTGGGAAGCTGTAAGAGTACGGTCTCCCATCCCCGCTATAACCCAGAGCGTTAGGCTACCTTCATCAGATGATTGTATCTCAGTTGGTAAACTGTTGTGAGAACACTTGACAGATGAAGAAATGCATCTGGGAGTGAGGAAGAGTTGATTGGCTGTCCAGAGGACCCACATTTCGGTGAACTGAAACAAAGGAAAAGGAGGACGTGCTTTCTTTGCTTCACTGCCGTAGTTCAGCTTCTACAACAGCTCTTTGGAAAGTACAGAGACTCAGTGCATGATTGGTGAGGGTGTGGAATGAATGAAGTTTAATTACTAGAAGGATAGAAAACAGAACTTCTGCTTGTATATTTTGCTGCCTTTTTGTTTACACTCAGAATCAAACGAAAATTAAGATTACATCTTACGTGTCTTTGGAAGGAATTTCAGTTCTAGCTTGTACTGATGGTTAGCAGTATTGTATTACTAAACACTGTGATCCATTTTTAGCATACTCATGACTCCACCGTACACTAAGTAAAACACAGGGCAATGCCACATACGCTGATGTGTAGGTAATCAAGTTTGCATGGAATCATTGTTGTGTTGCTCTCTTTCAAAGTATTCCCATAAGCATCCATCTCTTTGGACTACTGAAAAACTATCATGAAATTGTAAACAGTGTCGATTTGTTACTCACTGCTCAGTAGACTTGGAAGACTGATATCAAGAGAGCAGGAGATTCCTTGACATGTCACCCACTCTCTAGAAGATCGATGTCTTCTCCAAGCTGGGCCCTTTCATGATAGAAAGAGCAAGAGAGCTCTCTGAGGTCTCTTTCTTCAGCACTAATCTCTTCCTTAGAAGATCTGGCTTTACAACATCATTACATTTCCCAATAAGTGTTATACCTGCTAATTAGTACATCAATTGGGTGATTTGATTTCGACACATGATACTTTGTATAACAAACTTTCATATAATACCATTAAGAAAACCAGAATTCATGGATACACTGGGACCACCCCTTTGCCTACTCTCATTCTTCAGTCTTATCTACTATCTCATTGCTTGTTTACGATTCTCAGCTCTGTTATTAACTTTATCTCTTTGTTGCATGTGTCTCCTTTTTGTGTATAATTTACTCATTTCTGTCTTTAGTCTTTATCATATCCATTTCTCAGCACTTTACTAATATTTCTGGTGCTTCACAAGAACCTACCTTCTCTTTCTGTTACAACTAACCCCTACCAGGATATCTTTAGTAAAATCCCTCGAGGCTCTCATAAGTATCTTCATAATTCCATTTGTTAATATAGTCAGCAATACAAGATTTCTAGAATATGAACATATCAATGCACATATGTTAGTTTCAGTATTTATAACAAAAGGAAAACATTCTATAATGAATCTCAGATTAATTTAGCTCATCGAGCTAAATTGCCAGCATCTTAGACATATGAGAGTCTACTTTAAATAGCCCTGAAGTGGAGCGATTACATTTAAGGATCAAATAGTGAAAAATCAGTACAATTTCTGCAGAGTAGGGAAGGGATATATTGTAGAGAGGAACCAAGATTGTGGCAGCTTCATTGAAGCCTGCTACTCAAACACACTTTATATCTGCCCTTACTAAACAAATAATTTTTCTTAATGCACCTTGAAATTAGCACATGTAAATAATAAAGGGTAGTAACAAAAATATCTACAAAATTTATTGATCATACAAAAAATAAATATATTCAGAAAATTTGACCTCTCAGGCTATTTTCTACAAATAACAAATAGTGTCTGAAGAAAAAAAATCACAGAAACAACAAAGCAAAAGTAAACTTATAAAATGTGAAAGGACTAAAGCTTTACCTATTTCAATACTTGTGTCTTGATTCCATTTACTGAATTCATCATTTTATAGATTCAGAAGAATACATTTTTTTAAATTTTTTTTCTCATTTTTTTATTCAAGATTTCCATCTCATCCCCCTTCCCTCCCCTCCCTTCCACCCATACCCCCACTCCACCCCTCTCCAAGACAAAGAGCCATCAGGATTCCCTTCACTATGTTAAGTCCAAGGTCCTCCCAGCTCCCCCTAAGTCCAGGAAGGTGAGCAACCAAACTGACAAGGCTCACAGTGAGCCCGTCCATGCTGTAGAGTTCATGTTCATTGCCATTGTCCTTGGTTTCTCAGTCCTCCTCCACCGTCAGCCACATTCAGAGGGTCCGGTTTGGTCCCCTGTTCCATCAGTCCCATTCCGACTGGACTTGGTGGTCTCCTGTTAGATCTGTTCCACCGTCTCAATGGGTAAAAGCACTTTTCGCGGTCCTGGCAATAAGGAATTATATATCTTAGTTAAGGGAGCCATTCTAGGGTTGGCAGAGACTTGACTCTAGAGGGGTTCCCAGGTGTCCAGGAAGACGACCCCAGCTAGTTCCTAGGGCAGCTGAGGAGAGGGTGCCAGAAATGTCCAGATCCTATTGTCATACTCATGAATATCTTGCATATCACCATAGAACCTTCACCTGGCATTGGATGGAGAAAATGACAGAGCCCCACATAGGAGCACCAGACTGAGCTCTCAAGGTCCTGATGAGGAGCAAAAGGAGGGAGATCATGAGCAAAGAAGAATACATTTTTAAAAAGTTCTTTATACTGGGATTTTTTTCTTTGAAAAGTCTCAAATGTAGAATATTAAACTAAATGTGTTCTTCTGTTTCTACATCATTTGAATTCCCTGGTCATTTAGAAAAAGCTATACTAGGAAGATTTTTTAGATAACATATGATTCTCTAAATTTACAAATAAAATAAATTACAGTGGAAGGCAGAGGCAGGCAGATCTCTATGAGTTCAAGGCTAGCCTGGTCTACAGACTGAATTCCAGGGCATCCAGAGGTACACAGAGAAGTCCTGTCTCAACAACAACAAAATTACAACAAATATGATTAAATTACTTTCCCCAGTTTCATGGCCCTTCAAGTGACAGCACTGTGGCTTGAATTCAGGATAATCACCTTCGTCTGATATGGATAGCTAAGAAGAGAAAGCCACAATATCCTCCTCTTAAGCAGTGTAGACATCATTCTGCAATGTATTTCTTAAATGAAGGAAAATGCTAAAGAGAATTTTGATCTGGTGCTTTCATAAGAGTATTTGGTGCCATTATTGCATACTAATAGACTCCTATCATTTTACTTCATTTTTTTCAGTTTTAATTACTAGGGTTCCTTAAGCTACCAAGACCAAAATCTGATTTGAAAGCATAAAACTGAGCCAAGACAGAACTGACTACAATTCTGTAGCTTAAATGCTCCCAAAGGACTCCTATCTGTTTTCTAAACATATCCTATAAACAAGTAGATGCTCAATTAAGAATAGCTATCTGTAATCAACTCATTAGCACAATGCAAAAGAAAAATAAGTGGAATCAAGTTCTGGTTAATTCAAATAAATGACCAAGGAGTTCTGTCATTCCAGTTATTTAGAGAGAGCTGTTTTTCTGATTTTTTTTCCAATTCATAACATTGTTTTATTTACTGAATATGTGTACAGTGCGACAGTATAAATAAAATTTTAAACTAGAATTACCTACCTTGATTAAATTCTTTATATTGATGGCTAAAATATGAGAAATAAAAAATGTGAGTTATAAGATGATTAAAATATAATATGTTGAATATATTATACTTTATAATATCTATAAGTAATATTTAAACTAGAGCAGATGGGAAATGTTGTCAGTACATTTAACAGCAAATAAACATCTTCTAATTAAATTGTGAATCTTATGAGGAACATGATTTTTCTATCTCATAGATAAAAGAGTCACAGACAGACGACGCTTAGCAGTTGAAAATATCTCGAACAATAGTTTCAGAGTTATAAAGAAACTCATGCCTTCCAACTCTCATAAGATAATGCATTTATGACAAATTTACTAAATATTCTTAAGGAGACAAAGACATTTTGAGGGAAAATTTGTAAGAATTAAAATTATATCTCTTGTGGGTAATTAACTTGCATTTGACACTCTTAGAAAGGAAATCAATTACATAAGCAAAGCTTCTAGGTAAGTGATTACGGTTAAAATGCATCATGTTACTAGTACACAAATATCTGAGCAGCTTCAAATCCAGAGATACTGATTACAACATTACATATGTTCATGTGTGTATTGTTGTATGCATATGATCATACACATTATTCTATGTTTGCTGGCAAATGTGAGCATACTACTTTTAACTCTTTCTGGTGGTATTTATAAATACACTCAGACAGACCTATATTTTATAATTTTAAAAGCTATTTGTGTTTTAATCAACAACTGCGAAGAATCTAAATAAATTATAAGTAATTACCAGTATATCATTCAATAAATATTAATTCTTTATATAATATTCAATATGTAATATGATATGACATTTGGTGAACCCTTAATGCACTATTACATGTGTTGAATATATTTACCAATTTTATATGTAACAACACATTTAATTTCTCCTGAGTTTTATCATATTTGTAAAATATAAAATTCATGCTGGAATATTTGTATGCATTAAAAGGACAGTAATTGTCTCTGTCCTAACAAATTAAAGAGTCTCTTGAGCAACTTGAGAGCAAAAAATTTCTTAGAACAAACTTCTTAAAGAGTCTTGAGAAAGAGTCTGAAAACAGCACCCATTTCTACTTTTCAGGTCTGAATGTTTGTAGGCAAATCTCCTTGCAACATTTTGAGTAATTTTCTGAAGAGCGAAATTACTGATCTTCACCAACATGAGCAATTATCCCAACAGAATACTTCCCTGTGAAACCTGCAAACACAATTAGAGAGGCACTAGCATAAGTTATGCTAAAATGTGCCACTGTATTTTGAATTTTTTTCCAGTGGAAAAAAAATCTTGATGGTAGTCATCAAATGTAGTGCTGGTCCCTTTTAGTTTAAACATTTCTGAAATCGCTTGCCGTTTAAGGTAAATGTGGTGGGTGTGATTATAAACTGAAGGAAACTACCTGGCCTTTTAGCTCCTTTGCTCTGGCAGATGACCACTGTGCTTGCAGAAACTGTCAGTGTTTCTGTTGATTTGATTTACCTGTTTAATTTGGGTTGCAATTAGGCCCAGTAGGTGGCAATGAGACTAGTTTTGTGTTCTGACAGCACCTGGTACATAGTTGAGATTTCACTAAGTTTGAATAATAGTCTGCAGAAATCAATTTAATAATTCCAAAGGGCCACTGTGTGAGGAAATTAATTATTAGCTGTGCAAATTATTGGGAAATATCCCAGCTTAACAAAGGTCTGCTACACATGGTGTCGTTCTATCCTACAGTAATATTCCTTGTATCTCCTGCCTGCATTTTTTATTGTTGTTGTTTGTTTGTGGGTTCTTTTTGCTTTGTTTTATAATCGGGGAACAGAATAATGAAGTCCAAAATGAGCAAAGTGCAAATCAGATCGGGAAATGGCCTGGTCTCCATGCAATATTGTTTCAGTTTGTTCTTTGGAAGGTTGGCATGGGTGTTTGCAAAGCAGATGCAGCCCTCCAGGCAGTCCATGTGTCATGCAGTCACCCCTGAAAGTGCACAGCCAATGTAAGTACATAAAGTGCAAGCCCTGGGATCAAACATCTATGCAACTGTTAGACGTTCTAGTAGAACTGATAAGCTTTACGCTTCAAATTGTAGCCCAGAATTGTCAAGTGACATTTGTGAGTCATATATTGACTGAGGACCACATTTTACAATGAGTGGTGCTCTCCAAAACCTAAAGTGATAAGATGTAGTTTCATTTTACAAGTATAAACAGAAAACATTGTTTTTGAAACTTCACTATGTGTGTAAGATGTGACTATGTATGTATGTTCGTGTATGGGCTGCTTTATGTGTGGGAATGCGACCACACTTGGTCCATAGTGCATATGTGAAAGTCAGAGAGCAAACTCCTGTGTATGCACTCACCTTCTACCTTTTTTGAGATATTGAGATAGGATTCTCTCTCCCTCCCTGTCTCCCACTCTCTGACTCTCCCCTCCCTTTTCATCTCCTTCTTCCCCTCCTTCTCTCTTTCCCTCCTTTTTCTCCTGCAGTGCATATGTCTGGGTAGCTAGTACAGAAGCTTGAGGAACCCTTTGTATCTGCTTCCCATGTTCTTTTGGGAGAAATGAGATTAAGGATATTCCTGGTACTTGACCCCTTTTTTTTGTATGAGCTCTGAGAAACAAAATTCATGTTTTTAGGCGTATTTGGAAAGCACTGTTACCCACTACACTGTCTTGTTTGTCCCTAAAACATTTACTATAATGATCTTAAAAATGAACCTCTATCATTATTCATAATTATATTTAATTATATGCTATATCTGATTTTAATATATAAATTAATACAAATGGTGTTGCTAGCCACTGTGTAACTTTAAATCATTTTTACATAAACTTGGTACTTTAGTATAATTTTTATTTACCTTTTCATTTCTACTTTCCTATTTTAGGCACCTGTTTGCAGAAGTTTCTCTGGTGTATTTTTCTCAGAGGTGTTTTGATCTCCCCCTTTATAGTTTTAATTGTCCTGTTTCTCAAAAAAAAAAACCTGGTTTCAACAAATAAAATAAGTGATAATACAATCAGAATAAATAGTAACAAAAGAGATTTTCCAGGTTCTTAAAATGAGGAGTTCAGTGTATAACACTTGAATCAATACCTTATAATAAGAAAGTTCATCATGTGACTCTTTCTGTGAAGGTAGAGATTGATGTTTCTATCCTTTCACTCTAGATAGACAAGACAACACCATGCCAAAAAAGAATTATACACAGTGTAGCTAAGCAATGAGTTTATTAATGTTGTACACACAAGCATAGGTTATGCGAAGAAGACATCACTAAAGAGTTCTACTTACAGCATGGATTACTATGAAAACTCATCCACTGAAAAGCCCCAGTGGCTGAGATTGTGGCAGCTTGAAGACTCTCCACAAAGTCAAATATCAAACCCCTGTGTAAGTTCAGGGAGAAAGGGGATGCATACCCCAGTTCATGCCTCCCTTTCATGGGGATGTTTAACATACCCCATAGGCCAAGGGTTTTGTTTGGGTAGTCACACTTGATTTGACTCAAGATGCCAGTGGTATATTCAACCCAGAGAAAATTGTCAAGCCACATCCAAGCATCTTTTTTTTTAAAAAAATGAAAGGAGGTAAATGAAATTATTTAAAAATCCTAACTTTTGTAAAGCCCATGCTTTAGGGAAGCAGTAAGACTTGATTCTGATCCCCAGTGTTCATATTAAACTCCAGGAATAAGTGCACATCTGTATCCCCAGTGCTTCAGTGGGCTGGTTGATACAGGAGGATCTTTTTAGCTCAAGGACCAGCCAAATCTATGAACTTCAGAGTCCATGAGAGAGTGCATCTGAAAGAATAAAGGTGAGCAGTAAGCAAGGAAAGATGCCTGAAATCAACCTCTGAACTCTACCTAAAGACATACATCAACGAACCCATACAAAGAAGGATATAAAACACAATATACAGGATACACACAAAACATACACATAACATACATACAAAAGCATATAACGCACACACACAATTCCTAGTAACATTACTTGATGTGGGAGGGTCTTCTGTTTTAATAAAGAAACTGCCATGGCCAGCCCTTAGATGGTTGGAGTAGACAGAACAGGAAGAAGGAAGTGAGGTAGATGCCACGCCTCTCCTAAGTGAGACTGCCATGCCTCTCCTCAGGGAGAGAGATGCGATGAAGCCAGCCACCAGGTCAGATGTGCTGAATCTTTCCTGGTAAGACACCATTCGTGGTGTTACAAAGATTATTAGATATGGGTTAAAGCAAGAGATGTGAGAATTAGACAATAAGAGGCTAGAAATAATGGGCTAGGCAGTGTTTAAAAGAATACAGTTTCCATGTAATTATTTCGGGTGTAAAGCTAGCCATGCAGGAGCCAGGCGCCCAACAGCTCCTCACTACAATTACTTACCTAACATTTGTTATATTTTGGAAGATTTCTTAGCAAGTTGTGTTGGTTTCTAGATTATAGGTAACACTTTGAAATAAATAGCTAAATATAATTTTATCATTGGTAGTTAAAGAGAAATATAACATTTTAATATTGCATAAAGTAGCAATATTACCTACTTAGAAGTAAAATGAATTATGTTTCAACATATTTATTTTCTTTATTCTATTGGAAATACATTTTTCTTATTTTATGAGAATGAAATGTAAATATGCAGACAACTATATTTTACATTCTGTTCTAAATATCAACACATTTGAATTCTACACATCACCTTCAAATTTGGCATGTTACTACATGAATAATTCCAGAGGTTTTTTTTTTTATTTTACACACTTCAATGTACTTTGTATTATAGCTTTTGAACTTAAATGACAGAGTTTCTACTAGGATTCTTAAGTATAACTTTAAAGAATTTAATCTTTGATAGTCAGAAATTAGCTGGTTTTGGCAGTTACAATTCCAAAATTCATACTTTGGAAATTTCCAAATTTACACTTGAAATGCATGGAAATATTAAGCAGAAAGATACACAAAAACATTATGAGTTTTGTATTACTGATGAGTGTTGTTTCAGGAAAATAAGGAAAAGCTCATGCTTCTGCCAATATCTAGATAGTCTACAGCATGCAGTAGACCCCTTTGTCTCTTCCTCAGTGCACTGTTTTAACAAATTTAGGGAAGCCTATCATAGTTTGGTTCCTTTCTAGCATATCTGGAAAAAGGTGTCGTAGTTCAAAATTTATCTCTTGCTCTGGGTCTTTACATTGCATTTGTGGACTAAGTTAAATTAAGCACCGTTACCCAGAGTAGCAAAACAAAACCTGATTAAATAATATCTATATATTGACTTTGCTGACCTGAGAACATAGTGGTCTATTCAAATTCTTATCACAAAGTTTGAACACACAGGCACATTGGCATGTTCACTGCTGTGTCAGGTAAGCTTCTAACCAGCAGAATATAGGAATTAGAGGTCTTAGACCAAAAAGAGCAGTCCATTTGGCATCTAAGGGCAAAGGTCACAGAGTCAGGGTTTAAAAGTGTTTCACCAGATGGAGTCAATTGCTACCTGTAGATGTACGTTTTGCAAATGTCTTGGGATAATATTCTCAAATCAAGCATGCCAGCCTTCCTCCCGGTGCTAACACAGATTTACATGTGTGCTGTTCTAGCTGAAGAAAATGCCTGCTGTAGGAAAACAGAAAATCAAATTAGATACCCAACTCTATTCTTCCCCCAGGAAATCTGTGTTTATTCTCTCACTTGTTTATATAAGAAACAAAGCTTACTACACAAAACTTCTCATTGTCTTTTCAGAGATAATACACTCTTGAATATAAAAAGATGTTTCTTTTGTTTTTGTCAACAAGGTTCATGAAAAGCACAACTACACTACAAAATAGCATTGTTTCTGAAGTTTTAGGTTTCTGTCCTAGTGGGGTATACTAGGCAATAATTGGCACAAGTTCAGAACTTCTTTTATATCTCATTTGTTTTATTCAGTTTTTATCCTTCAATTGAAATTTCTATTATTTAAAAATTCCTATGGCTGTGTGACACCTGTGTGACCCCTTCTTTCAACCATATTTACTATACTTTAATAAAACTAAAAAATAACATTTCAACATCATCTGATAGAATTATATTTTAGTTATAAAAGTACATTGATATTTATAAACATATAAAGACATATGAACATGTTACATATCTCAGTTCTTTGTATATTTTCATGTTTATCTAGCTAGCTATGTGGCAGAGCGTTAACTATAATTTTGTAACAAATCATCGAGTTTTTAATCTATCATGGGATTAAGAAAAACACTATGAACATTTGCCAAATGAACCTTGGGCAGCTGAGGAGAGGGAGCCTGAAAAGGCCAGTTCCTATAGCCATACTGATGAATTTCTTGCATATCACCATAGAACCTCCACCTGACGATAGATGAAGAAAATGACAGAGCCCCACATTGGAGCACCGGACTGAGCTCCCAAGGTCCTGATGAGGAGCAGAAAGAGAGAGAACATGAGAAAGAAAGTCAGGACTGTGAGGGAACCTCCAGCTGGCGACAGATGGGGAAGGTGACTGAGCCCCACATTGGAGCACTGGACTGAGCTCCCAAGGTCCTGATGAGGAGCAGAAGGAGCGAGAACATGAGGGAGAAAGTCAGGAACGTGAGGGGTGCGTTCACTCATGGAGACGGTGGGACAGAACTAAAGGGAGATCACCAACTCCAGTTGGAATGGGACTCATGGATCATGCAACCAAACCCGTCTCTCTGAATGTGGCCAACAGCGGGGGCTGACTGAGAAGCAAAGGACAATGGCGCTGGGCTCTGATTCTTCTGCATGGACGGGCTCTGTGGGAGCCTTCTCAGCTTGGTCGATCACCTTCCTGGACCTGGGGGGAGTTGGGAGGACCTTGGACTTAGCATAGAGTAGGGAACCCTGATGGCTCCTTGGCCTTGAGAGGGAGGGAGGGGAGGTATGGGTGGAGGGAAGGGGAGGGAAGGGGGAGAAGGAGGGGAGGGAAGGGGGAGGAGGAGCGGAGGGAGGGGGGAGGAGGAGGGAAGGAGATGGAAATTTTTAAATATAAAAAAAAAAATAAACCATGAGAAAGAAAAAAAAAAAAAAAAGAAAGAAAGTCAGAGTATTTTTCTTCCAAAAAAATTGCAAGGACAAACTTAACTAAAAGAATCATTAAAATTGCTTTTCGTTTAGTTCTTTAAAAATATCATTGTTAAAAATGCAGTGTGCTTTCATTAAAAGGAGTCACATATATCTACACTTTAAAAATGTTGCAGAAGAGTCTTATCTAATGGCATAAATGAGCATATTTAATTCATTAAGTTAAAAATTTTGATATATTGTATATAGGCAATAGTCAATATCATAATTATGAAGTTTGTATATTTATATATACAATGCTTTATTTTTCAAAAGGCATATTGATATTAAATCTTAAAAATATATAAATCTATCATAGATTATATCTAAATATAAGATAAATATGAATTCAAATACTTATCAATATATGTGAAAATCATGGTCATTGAAAAAAATTAAAATTGGCATTGAACCTTAAGCCTAAGGCACTGCGTAGAAAGTGGGACAGATAGTAAAATTAATCTGCCATTATTGTTGCTATTACAGGAAACATAGAATTAATTGTGGCCTATTTATTGAAGTAAGTAATATAATAATGGTGACTCTGAAAGTTGTAATATAAACAGCCTATTGAAAGGTAGTCCAAAAATTTGTCATCTGTATGTGGAGGGAAAGATGTTTAATACTCCATACCATAGTATCAAACATCTCTCATTTGGTTTTCTATTTGCTCACCATTAGATACCAGAAAGAAAAATCCTAGTGCTCAGCACTTTGTGACTCTTCTGGATATCCAGGACAAAACAAAGGCTAGAGAAATCAGACAGTCCTCTACACATTATTTTCATGGAAGAAGGGGAAGCTTTTCCTAAAGTGACTGAATTATATAGGACTACAATAATCTTGGATATTCAGAAGTGAGACTATTTGAAATATACTATAGAATATTGAATGTATTAAGTTGAGATATATTGAATTAAATATGTAGACATATGCTATAGAATACTGAGGTTTTTCTAGAAAACTTAACATTTGCTAACACCATCTCCTGCCCTCTTACGCCCTTATATGACTGTGTCTGTATCAAACAGAAAGGACGATAACAAGCTGTATTACACACCCTTTAACAAGCCTGAGTCAATTCTACTTCCTGTGATTTAATATCAAACACTGAATAAAGAACTGTGGGATGGCCTTCTGTCTATGTTGCTTTTATTGGTTAATGAATAAAACTGGTTTGGCCAATGGCTTAGCAGAATAAAGCCAGACAGAAAATTCAAACAGAGATATACAAAGAAAGTAGGCAGAGTTAAAGAGATGCCATGTACCTGCTAAAGGAGATACATGCCGGAATGCCAATACCAGACCAGTAGGCCACAGTCACGTGGTGATATACAGATTGATAGAAATGGGTTAATTTAAGATATAAGAGTTAGCCAGGAATTTGCCTAAGCTATTGGACAAGAAGTGTTGTAATTAATATAGTTTCTGTGTGATTATTTGGGTCTGAGCAGCAGGGGCATGAAAAGTCTCCTACTACAAAGAACCTTAGCTTTCCTTTAAAAGTCCTGTGGTGTCATATGTTATTCTTCTTAAAGGTAACTTCTTGTGGCCAAGTTTATCTTCCATTACCAGGAAGTTAATATTTATAAACCCTAAAAACACTTCTTTTTTTTTTTTTTTTTTTTTTTTTTTTTTCGAGACAAGGTTTCTCTGCAACTTTTTTAGAGCCTGGCCTGGAACTAGCTCTTGTAGACCAGGCTGTCCTCGAACTCATAGAGATCCGCCTGCCTCTGCCTCCCGAGTGATGGGATTAAAGGCGTGCACCACCACCGCCCGGCTTAAAAACACTTCTTGACCACTGTTAGAATCCTCATATGTAGACTCTAGGTGTTGTAGTGAAAGTCAAATAGAAAGTCTGAACTTCTTTGTGTGTGTGTGTGTGTGTGTGTGTTTTTTTTTTTTTTTGTAAACTTGCTTGCTTGATTGATTGCTTTGATGTTGTTGTTTTGAAAGGTTACCACAAGTTGGCTTCTGGAGCCGGAGATCACAGGTGCATACCACCACACCTGGCTGGAAGAGGTTGATCCATGATCACCCATTCCTAACTGCCATGATTACCTATTCCTAACTGGTTGTGAAATGGTAATGGTATATCTGCTATCTAAGAAGGTATAGTTGAATATCAGCAACCATTGCCACTTAGAAAGCATGAATTTTTTATGTTATTACTTTCATTCTTTGAAAGACCTATACATTTATGAAGTGTATACTGATCTCGTCCATGTAGCTACTCCACACAACTTCTCTCTGGTGCTTCCACTCTGTATCTGATCCAGCTTCATGTACACTTTTGATAAAGATACTGCATGCATTTCCATATCTTTGATTTTCTTATTTTGTTTCCAGATTTACTTTGATCAACTGAAAGTTCTCATTTCATTTGGCTTCGTGATTCTTGCTGAACAAAAAGGGATAACATGAGTAATTAAAAATCTATCATCAAGTGTATTTGACATTTTTATATTCTTTTGACTTCTATTTTATTTGTATTTGAGAAAAATAGTTTTGTGATAAAAATTCAAAGGAAATGAGAAAAAATGTATAAATTACTAAATGATTATTATAGAGGTGACACATAATAACTATTTTAAACTGAAAAGTGAATAAATAATGGAGTGAACTATAATTCTATTTCACTTATGTTAATTTATCTTATATAATTTTTATTAAAGTTCATTATTCTTAAGGTTATTAACAGTGTTATCATTCCCTTTTCTCCTTTATTTTAAATTTATTTCTTCTTCAGACTTGGAGAATATGTGCCCTAATGTGATTATCACAAAATGTACTGAAAAAAAAATCCATTTCCCAGGATATATGATCTGATTTTTCAATTGTTAAGTTTTAAAATAACACTTTTAATTACAATCACATGTAAGAAACTGTGAATAGCTGGTTTGTTTAACATCTGTATGAAATGCAGATATTATAAACAGAAATATTTATTTCTTCCATAACATTCATGCCACTAGTGCAAGAGTAGGCATAGCTTGTTAATACAGTAATTGTTGTTTATGGCAGGGTTCACTGCTGTGTGATACAGATGTTAATGTTGCTCCACTAGTAACTTCACAGAACATTCTAGCACTATGAAAGCTAGCAAGTAGAAATGAAGATTCCATGTGAATCCCACCTAGATTTTTCTGCATTGTGTAGTTTGAGTAAGTGGTATCTTCAGTTTTAGGGTCTTTAAATTCAAGAACTGATGGTATGCAAGAGGATGACAATAATTTGTAATACTCGTGTCTATGGGACCCATTACACAATAACTCCAAGAAGTAATCTTCCTTGATTCTTGGGTTTCTGTTGCCTAGAATAATGTGCAAATGTGGTACATTGCTCCTGTTGTAGAGTAACTCCTTTAAAACTCTCTCATATTTGTATATATGTATATATATATATATATATATATATATATATATTAGTGTTACTTATCCCTTCCCATATTTCTTCCTCTACTACCCTGACCTCCCATTCCCAACACCATTTTAATCCTTCATGTTGAATTTTCCCCTTTAATTTTAACATCATTGTATTCTATCTCCTCTCTTTTGAAGCCTGTTTGTCCAGGGCTTCTTTCTATATTCTTGACTTCTATGGGTATTCTAAAAGTAACACAATCATCTGCAGATTCAAAGTTATCATCCACAAATGAGATAATTATTTTCTAGATCTATTAATCTGCAAATGTTATTTTTCAAAGCAGTTGAATAGCATTTCATTGTGTAAATGAACCACTGAGATCTATGCAATGAAATAAAACACATGCCCAACAGTAGTATTGGGCTCAAGAACCTGTGTCTAGTTAGGAGTCTCAGTGAAAAAATATGAAGACTACTCAGTTGGGTGGATAGAGAGAAAAAGTTGGAGAGCATAGTTATGGGAAAAAGATGATTATCTTTAAAACATATAGTATACAAATCTCAAAAAGTTACTAAAAATATCATTTTAAGATATATAAAATATCTGTGATTAAATGTTTATAAAATCACTTGCTTTATAGAAAGATAATTTTATAATTATGCCTAAATAAAATATATGTATACTTACGTACAAATGCATAGAGCAGAGAAATAACTTAAACCTTGTATATCTATTAAATGCAGATATAAGTGGTTTTGGATCTTCAATGCATGTGGCTGACGGTGGAGGAGGACTGAGAAACCAAGGACAACGGCGATGAGCTTGAACTCTACAGCATGGACGGGCTCACTGTGAGCCTTGTCAGTTTGGTTGTTCACCTTCCTGGTCTTAGGGGGAATTGGGAGGACCTTGGACTTAACATAGTGTAGAGAACCCTGATGGCCCTTTGGCTTGGAGAGGGAGGGAGTGGGGGTATGGGTGGAAGGGAGGAGAGGGATGGGGGAGGAGGAGGGGAGGAGATGGAAATTTTTAATAAAAAAATGAGAAAAAAAGAGTTTAGAAAAACAATGAGGACCCTAAGAGAGACATACATAAATCCAATCTACATGGGAAGTAGAAAAATAATAGTAATGAAGCTTTATCTTCCATTACCAGAAACTATAAAATAATAAACATGGATATCAAATAAAATTTATTTCCATGTCTTTGGCTTAAAATTTTTTAAATTGAGAGCTAACTCTACAAAATAATATATAACAAAGTCATTTTGATTTAAAAATATGTTTACTTACAAGCATAATAAAGAAAATGAAGCAGAAAATAATCAAAATAAATTTTAATTTTGTATCTATTTGTTAATTTTCTTAAATCATATGATTTACTTTTATGAAGTTATAAGACTTTATCAACTGGCAAATGTTATCTTTCAGGTGCCAATGTTTTCTATCTACATATAAATGAAATTTACACTTTTTGAAGGGCATAAATATTAGTGTTCCAATGTAGTGTGTGTTTTATACTTTAAAAATTTACTAAATGTAGTACTGATTCTAATTTGCCACTTTATTGAGTACACGTATAAGTCATGACATTTTAGCAATGCAATCATATTCCAAAACAGTTTAATGATATTTATGGCAAAAGGAACCATTTATTTATTAGAGTTACTTATGTTCTCAGTTCTATTAAATATGTCTCTGATATTAAACATCTGTAGGAAAATTTATCACTTCCTCTTTTTAAATTTATTCTGACTTTTACAGAAGACAAAATGAAAAAGAAAGGTATTCTTGGTTTCTGGTAGTTCTTACTGTAGCAGCTGAATTTTTTTATGTGCATATATAACTTTGTTTTTATTCTTTAAAGTTTTACTTAAGATATAATTATTATCTCAAATTTATATGTATATGTCATATATATATATAAACACATTGTCATGATATTAATGGTTATATAGAGTATTAGCTAATTCCTAAAAAAGGCTTCCTCCAGCTTCCTCTACATGATTTCAGGTTTGAGTCTCTATAAGATAGCTAGGAAATTAACCTTTTGTATTCTGGATATAAATAACAAATATTGATCCTTTAACATGTTTGAGATCTGCTGCATATATCATATTTTTTTTTTCATGGTAGCAGCTGAATTTTTTAGACAATGATTTTTCCCTCCTTGGATAGTTCAGCTGCTGTCAGTGAAACCAGGGAGACGGCAGAGGGAGCTCAAGCTGCCAGCGTGGTTCACAGGAGCCTAATGACATCACCGAGCATTCTAAATCAGAGAGCACATTTATTTATTCAATTCGTCAAAGCCGTATTTAAAAATAAGTTTCAGTAACGGCTTCACTCTTTCTCACTGATTCCATCAACTACTTTGAATGGTTCTTTAACAACAGAAAAGCTGGGTCAGTGTCTCCAATAGAATCTTGAGAGGAAAGTAAATATGAGAGAACATGCAAACTCCTTTGCAATTTTGTGTTCTCTGACCTTGGAGCTCACGTTCTATCTCCTCAGAAGAGGAACCCTGCGTTCCCTGCCCTCTTTTGTCCTCATTGTTGGTTAGAACTGTCTCCCCCCCCCCCTCTCTCTCTCTCTCTCTCTCTCTCTCCCTCTCCCTCTCTCTCTCCCTCCCTCCTCCCTCTCCTCCCTCTCTCTCTCTCTCTCTCTTCCTCTCTCTCTCTCCCTCCCTCTCTCCCTCCCTCCCTTCCTCCCTCCCTCTCTCTCTCCCCCCCCCTCTCTCTCCCTCTCTCTCCCTCCCCCTCCCTCCCTCTCTCTCTCCCTCCCTCTCTCTCTCTCTCTCTCTCTCTCTCTCTCTCTCTCTCTCTCTCTCTCTTTCTTTTTGTTCTTTAAGACAGGGTTTCTCTGTGTTACAGTACTCACCATGTAGACTGGGCCTCGAACTCACAGAACTGGCATTTTATAAACGATTAAGCCTGTTTGCCGTTCCTTTCTTCATTACCTCTTTGTTTTCACTGTGAATAAATAGACGGAAAAATATGACCTACAGCTAAGTCAATTAAGTTTTGAAATTTGTCTTTGAAAATTGGCAGAAATAGATTTAGTTTCACCTTCCCTGACACTTACTGATGCAGGTATGCCAATAAAGAAACTCCCCCCACCCCACTCCTGCCCCAGACCTCAGGAGGGAAACCTTATGTTGGTCTAGTAATTGCTCGTGAGGGTATTAATCATGCTGGGATTCTGCCTTTAAAGAATAAAAAGAATAACTATCCTTTTATAGCATCATACAAACTTAGGACTTACATATTTTATAGCATTTCTAATATTGCATGGAATTATAATCTACCCACTATTATTATTTAATGCTCTTCAGTTTGAAATTTTTGTTTTGCTTTGGGTTTTTCTGTGTATTCTATAATAGCAAATCTCTATTTTGTAAGAGTGGAGGAAAATCTTCAGCATTTTATTGATCCCTAAAATAGCCATGAGTTTGTTATAACTCATTTTGAAAATCATTGTAAATTTATTTAGATAATGTTAATTACTATTGTTAAATCTTTCCTTAGAAACAAAACACAGGTGATTTCTAAACAGTATACTTGAATTATTTTCAAGAATTAATTTCCCATGAGTTACCACTCTGAGGAGTGGATGGCCCCTCCACTGGGGTGGTGTGGGTGGAAGGTAGGGGGAGCAGGAGAGGGAACTGGGATTGGAATATAAAAATGAGAAATAATTGTTTTGAAAAACAATTTGAAAGAAAGGATAGAAGAAAGGAAGGAAGAAAGGAAGGAAGAAAGAAAGGAAGGAAGGAAGAAAGAAAGAAAGAAAGAAAGAAAAAAGCAAGAAAGCTAAAAAAAATACCATGAGAAGCAAGCTAGTAAGCCACACTCCTCCATGGACTCTGCGTCTCTAGAATGCTGTCCTCTCTCAGTTCTTGCCCTTACTTCCTTCAAAGATAAACAGTGCTTTGGAAGTATAAGCTGAATAACCCCACATACACTCCCACAAAGAGCATTAACTGTTCCTTATTTGTTGTTCTGTAACAATTTATCTGAATCCTTCTTAATCAATGTTCCTTGAATTATTTTTGTTTATTGATAAAAATTGTCTTGAATTCTGAAACTCCTTTTACTGACACCGCTTTCCCTACCATGGGATGACTTTCAGAAAACCTCCTTCATGCTTTGATTCACTGGTGTTTTCCCCCATTCACCTCCAAGGACCTCTGCAAAATGGCTGTATGTAAGTATGAATATGTTCACACACATTTCATTTACACATTGTACTTATTATACCAAATAGCACAGTACTTTATCGAACTTCTGATTTTTCTAATATCTCCCTCATAAGCTGATTAGGGCATTGCCACATACAAAAGAGTTGGTTTAGATTTAACTTGTTACTTTTGACCATATATACAGTAAAATAAATTGTTACATTGATAGGATTATCATCATTGCCTCTTATTCTTACAATTCCTTATTCTCTTTTCCACATAGAACTTTGAGCAATGAAAGGAGGGGTGTTGTGAAAAAAATGTGTTGCTGTTGTTTCCAATGTAATGACACTGGATATATGCACCACACTCTTGGACAGACATCATGATGATGGGTAGTTGCCTAATATAAATAAAATTCCATGCTTTTTATTTCTTTTTGTTCTCTTTTTGGTTCCATTATGAATTTCTTTTTTGTTATTTTAAGGGAGAGAAAGGACATGAAGTTGAGTGGGTAGCAATGGGATAGCATCAGGGTAAGAGTTGGGCTTGTTTAAGAGTATGATGAAATATATGGGTATAATTATTGAAGAATAAATAATATCACAAAATATAATCACATTTTCTTAGTAAATATAAACACATGCAGGTGCCCAGTGGCAAAGTGGCTTAGAAAAGGTTTTTCTAAGGCTAAAGAACAAAGGAACAATGTTCAGTTTCAAATTATTAAAGGACATAGAGGAATTGCTTAGCAGTTGCGAGAGCATGCTGCTCTGGAAGACCAGGCTCACCTCCTGGAATCTTAATCTTGTACCTCACAAGGGCTCCATCTCCAGGGAATCCACAGTCCTTTTCTGGCCTCTGCAGACACTGCACACCTTGCACGAACCCACACGCAGATATATACATACACATATGCATAATTAGCATAAAAAGAATCTTAAGGAAAAAGAAACAAAAAGAATGAAAGGGGAATTCATAAAGAGCTAAAGATCTTGTCATACAAGTAGATGCCCCTTGTAAAACATGTCTTTTTCACTTAATCTTTAGGCATTTTTATTTTTAGTTTCTTTGTTTGAAAGAGTCTAAAGGTGCTAAACATCTCTTGCAGCTACTGTCAAAATACAATGCATAATTTCTCTGAGTTGCTTGGCACACTATATTCCACAATAGCCCTTGGATAAATATAAGATACATGTAAACTTTTCTCAGATAAATGTAATTGTATTGGCAATATATTTTCACCTTCATGATCATTATTCTTTCAAAATGCTGCATTGACCTTCTGTTAAAATAAATTACAGACAGACAGGAAGATACGTGATATATAAATATTATATATAGTTATATGATAGATAATAGGTAGGCAGATGGATACTCTATCAAAACAATGTCACGCTAAAGAAGAATCTACACATCACTCAGATATATGTTTTGCCTTCTCCATTCCTCATTCCACTTGAAAATATTCTGTTTTAACCTTGATAATAAGGGAATGGTGAAACAGTAAATCTGTTTATACTCTGCCAACATACATTCTATGCCAGTTAGAGTCTGTACAAGTGAGTGCTGAATACCGTGCTGCAGCTGCCAGTTCCCTCATCCCACTCTTCTCCTGCCTCTCCTGCTGCTCCCAGGCATTTTCTGGAGCCCACATGCAACATCCCTGCCTGGATACTGAAACTTCAGCCTTCATTTCGATAGTTTTATACAAACAGAAGAGCACCAGAACGGTTTCCTTTTGTGCTCTATTTATTTTCACTAGATCTCCCTATCCTGGATTGAGAGTCAGCATCTCACAATGGAGAGTTCTGCTGCTGTGTTGCACTCCAGTTAGTGCAGGTACCAGACAGCCAGCGTGACAGCAGAGTGGTTCCTTTCTCTCCTCTAAACCCCTTGCACTACGCTTTAGGCTGAATTCATCACCATTTTCCGATTATTCTTTACTTGAAATTGTAATTAAAATATTAATTAACACACATGTCAGAAGATGGATAAAAATGAATTTATTAGTTTTTGTTGGTAGTGTTTCCTGGTTACTTTAAATTCCTGGATAATCATGTTTCCATTAAGCTCTAATATTGTTAGGGAAAATAGTAGTCTAAATACTGTCATTTTCTTTGATATTAAACAGAAGATAAAACAATTGAAGGCACATGGTGGGACTGTGATAAATGTGCAAATGCATAGTATCATTATCAAGCCCACAAAATAGTATCCAAACAACACGAAGGTAAAAAATACAGCAGCTATGTTTGCTGTGTAGTTTTGAAAATGTTAATGTGAAGACCCACAGCTGGATAATGGGCGAGAGTGAGAGATCTCGTAACACTCAAGTCTAAACAGCATGTCTCAGTCAAATACTTCCCCCCGAGGCTCAGGGAGTCATGCAGAAGAGGAAGTAAAAAGATTGGGAGAGACAGAGGAGAATGAGGACGCCAAGAAAAAGATTTCTAGGCCTTACATGACCAACATACATATGAACTCGCAGAAACAATGGTGTCATACATAGGACCATGACAGGTCCAGGCTAGAGATTCTCCCAGCACCGAGAGGAGTCTGACAGAGGCCCACATCCCTAACCCAGGAAGTATTTAACCACTTGTAAATGAAAAATTAATGTTCTCGAATGGAGTCTCACTGAATGTACAAACCAGTCTTAAGGGCGGGTCCCAGGCCCAGTACTGGATGATCATAACAAAGGAATACAATAGCTTATCACTTTACTTGTTTTAACTTTACATCCTTTGACTGTGGTTTCCAGTTAATGTTTTAATGGGATGTCTATGTGTACAAACACCTGTGTATATGCGTCTATGTTGGTGTGTGCTTTTTTTTTTTTGCTTTTTCTTTTGCTTTTTTCTTTTGTTTCATGTTTATTTTGCCTTATACTGTCTTATTATTTTTTTTATTTTGTCTTATTTCACATTATTGCTATCATTAGCCTGTTTATATTCTGTAATGAGAGAGTAAGAGAGTGTGTATTTGGATGGGTGTAGAAGTAGAGAGAATCTGGGAATACTTTGAGGAAAGGAAACTGTGATCAAAATATATTGTATGAAAAGAAAATCCATTTTAAATTAAAAAATGTAATAAGATCTTTCTACATTAATCATTGTACATATTTAATGAGTCAGAAACAATTTCTAAGACCCTGAGATATGTACATCAGACAGAAAGAAAGTGACTCCATAAGTTGCATATGAGTTTGATCACATTTGGGTGCTCAAACCTATTTTTATAATGAATTGCAATCTCTGGTGGGAGCCTTTCTCTACCTTAACAGCAGTCAGATGGCACATTTGTTCAGTACTGACTTAGTGACGTGGCATTCAGATGTAGTGAAGAAGCTATATTCACAATTCTGCATGCACTTGCTGAGTTGGGAAAGTTCCTTTATCGCATCTGTCTTCTTAGTCATCCACATGGAACAGGTGGTAGCCATGGGAAGCAGGAATTAATGGAAGCAGGTTCTGTCAGTGTCTGGTGATCGCATGGGCTTTGCAGTCCATAAGAAGTTGTGCTATTTCTTTCAGAGTTGAAACCCTAGAACTATTTATGCTAGACAACTTGAGAGAACTGCTTTTGTAATTCATCTCACCAGCACCTTGGAAATATTTAGCCAACTTCTCCCACATAATGAAGAAAATATACGCAAAAAGTAACATCTAAGACTGTTAACATCAAACTGTCAAATGAATTTAAATCCAAAGTCATCATATGAAAATAAAATAGATTTTCCCAACAACTCATCTCTGAGTTATAATGAGTTTACCAATGCTTTCCAGAACACCTAAATGAAGTTTGTCAAGAAATAGTGAACTTATCTCCTTGTTTCTTTGTTGTTAGTTTTTTGTTATATTTTAAGTGTTTAGATTGATAAATAATTATATGAATTTGGATATTCAGTGAATTCTTGCTTATAAGAAGGAGCAGGATATTGAAACATACAATCCAAGTTATTAATAATATAAACATCTTCAAAAATACACTTAGCTCACATATGAATGTGTCAAATTAATAGACAGTCTTCCCTTGGTAATATTTATTTGTGTTTTTGTTTTTATATTATTTAGGGCTTACAGCATGGCTCAGCAACTAAAAATATTTGTTGCTCTTGCAGAGGACTTGAGTTCAGTTTCTAGCTCCCATTTTGCCTCAATCATATATAACTACAGAGTCAAGGATCTGACACTTCCTCAATCTAGAGACATCATGCATGCACATGGCACACATATGTATAGATGAACAAATGTAAAATGCAATTTTGAACAACTATTGAAAGAGTTCTAAATATCATGAAGTTGTATTCATAAGACTAAGGATTTTAGATAATATTTAAATACATACAAATTTGATTATATATTGCTAAACTTTTTTTTCAACTAAGAAACATTTCTTAAAATATTTACGACTTACTTCAAAAAGAAATTCTTCCATCTCAACCATCCCATTCCCCTAGGGTCTCCCCATCCTCTCCTCCTCCCTTTTCTATCCACATCTCCCCATCACCCTTTACTGCCACCCCACCCCCAACCCCAAGATCCCAATATTTGCCTGGCAATCTAGTCTACTTCCAATATCCAGAAAGATAACTATATGTTTTCCTTTGGGTTAACCTTCTTATTTAGCTTTTCTATGATCAGGAATTATAGGCTCACTGACCTTTATTTATGTCTAGAATCCACTGATGAGTGAGTACATACCATATTCATTTTTTTTGGGTCTGCGTTACCTCACTCAGAATAGTGTTTTCTATTTCCATCCATTTGCATGCAAAATTCAAGATGTCATTGTTTTTACTGCTGAGTAGTACTCTAATGTGTATATATTCCACACATTCTGTATACATTCTTCCACTGAAGGACATCTAGGTTGTTTCCAGGTTCTGGCTATTACAAATAATGCTGCTATGAACATAGTTGAACAAATGCTTTTGTAGTATGATAGGGCATCTCTTGGGTATATTCCCAAAAGTGGTATTGCTGGATCCTGGGGTAGGTTGATTCCGAATTTCCTGAGAAACCACCATACTGCTTTCCAAAGTGGTTGCACAAGTTTGCATTCCCACCAGCAGTGAATGAGTGTACCCCTTACTCCACATCCTTTCCAGAAAAGGCTATCATTAGTCTTTTTGTTTTTAGCCATTCTGACAGGTGTAAGATGGTATCTCAAAGTTGTTTTGATTTGCATTTCTCTGATAGCTAAGGAGTTTGAGCATGCCCTTAAGTGTCTTTTGGCCATTTGAACTTCTTCTGTTGAGAATTCTCTGTTCAGTTCAGTGCCCCATTTTTTAATTGGGTTAATTAGCATTTTAAAGTCTAGTTTCTTGAGTTCTTTAGGGGTGCAGGGAAGAAGATATCTTAATTAAGGGAATCATTTTAGGGTTAGCAAAAGACTTCACTCTAGAGGGGGTCCCAGGTATCCATGGAGATGTCCCCAGCTAGTTCCTTGGGCAGCTGAGGAGACGGAGCCTAAAATGGCCCTTTCCTATAGCCATACTGATGAATATCTTGCCGAGGAGTGCGCCCACCCACTGAGACTGCTGGGCTGGTCTAATGGGAGCTCACTGGGACTGAAAAAGCATGGGATCAAACCGGACTCTCTGAACATGGCGGACAATGAAGGCTGACTTAGAAGCCAAGAACAATGGCTCTGGGTTTTGATCCTACCGCATGTACTGGCCTTTGGGGAGCCTAATCTGTTTAGATGCGCACCTTCCTGGACCTAGATGGAGTGGGTTGGACCTTGTACTTCCCATATGGCAGGGAACCCTGACTGCTCCTTGTACTGGAAAGGGAGGGGGAGGGGAACTAAGGGAAGGGGGGAAATGGGAGGTGGGAAGGAGGCAGAAATTTTTAATAATAATAATAATAAAAAAGACTAAAAAATAAAGTGCTCCATAACTTGGAAAAAAAAAGAAATTCTTATTCAATCATCTCTTATACTTTGTTACATCTTTCTAGTGAACACCTATAACTTAGAAGAAATGAATATACATATGTAAACAAAATGAAATAATAAAAAGAATAAGGAAGAAATACTGAATACAGTCTGGAGAGAAGTGCATTAGGCGAGGCTGCCCTCACTCTTTATAAACAAACTTGCCTAGTAGCTTTAAAGGAGAATTGGAAAACAATTTAAATACTCATCTCCAGATACAGTCAATCTGTATATATGTACTTGAAATTGTTAGATAACAGTGAAAGTGACTCTAGAATATTTCAGCACTAGTTGTTGAAACTGACCCACTTCTAGAGGAGGTCCTTTGTATATTGCAGAAGCATAAACAATGATACACAATGGAACTTGTTTTCCTTTGAAGGACTTCATCCTAAAACCAGAGAGTAAGCCTGATTATGAGGAAGAATTGTATAATTTTTAGAAGTCTGGAATTATATAAAAAATATAAACTTATATGGAAAAATAGTAAATTACCAAATAAAAACAAAGAAGTAATAAATGAACATAACTGCAATATTTAAATATATACATATATGTGTATATTGTATGGAAAACAGCAAGAAATGCTGTGAAAGATGTAAAAATTTAGATTTCAAATAACTGCTTGAGTTTATTCAAGTAATATTCATATATAATTTTTCAAGAAAATGTAATTATGCTAATTTTGAGGCTGAAAATGGTATATATTTTAATATTCTTTTTATATTTCTATTGTCATGCTCAAATTTATAGTCTCAATAGTCAATACAGATATGAAGATTCTTTTTATAAAATTCTGCAAATATTATTTATAGTGAAAATGAGGAAATCTTTGGCTTTTGCTACTGACTTCAGGAGACCGGAGACCATAGCATCAGAGCAAATTTACATATTTACGATTAGAACATGTTCTGGTATGTTTCCCTTAAAAAAAATTAATAGCAAAACTAAGAAAATTTATTAATAGTTATATCAGTTATACATGTCTACTCTGGCTGAAAAATACTAACTATTCTAGAAAGAAGAAATGTATTATGTGAGTTACAAGAAATGAAGAAAAAAATGTTTCATCAACGAATAAGTATGTATCTGTGACTTAACAACTGTCTTCAATGAAACTGGCCTAATTTTACAAGTAAACCTAAGTAAATAAAAAAGGAAATAAATTATAAATAAATAAATTATATATATTATTCTAAGAACAGTAAGGATTCATGAAAATAACAAATTAAAAACAAAGAAAAATTTCACATGATACGTAAGAGTATACATATATATATATATATATATATATATCCATGAAAAGTCAACTAAGACTATGAAAATCTGTCTTTACTTTGTGAGAATATGCTTTTCTTTACTTCAAAAAAGAAAAAAAATTACTGCAAATATCAACACTGTAAGGGAAACTATGCTTTTCAAATCTACTGTCCAAAAATTGTGTCCAAGTTCAATAAAAAGCATGAAATATCCTGACCATTATTTTTCAAAGATCTGGTGTTAGTGAACACTAATTTCTACTTGTTATGCTGGATGTCTGAATACACTCTCTATAGTCATCTCCTGGTCATTAACTCTAGCATGTAGAAGCTCCTTGATTTTGGCTCTTAAGATCCTGATATTCAGGAGACATTCTCATACTCCATGGTCCTCTGCAATCCTTTAATCAGTGGTGATGTTAGAGCCCTCAACATTTTTCATGGAAAATGTTTCCACAGTAGATAACACTGGGAAGCTTCTGTTCTCACTGATCAATACTTGAGTTTGGCACTCTTCAGCTCGTCAAAGGCAGATGCTAAGGCAGAGCAATCAAATGGGTCCCAGCATAATCTTTTGGAGAGGAAGGAGGGTGAATACTTGACTAAATGTCTTAGATAATGCAGAAATACTACTTTCCACACCATGGAAGAAAAATCTGCACATTTAAAGACTAATTTACTTGTTACAATGTTCAACGCATTCAAGAAAGTTGACAATAGGGTTTTGTTGTTCTTTAATGCTGTATTATATTGCATTTTACATATGCCATATTTTTAATAGTCCTAGGGAATAAACCTTGGGCCTCCTACATGGTAAGCAATCACTGTACTGCTGAATTGTGATCTTCAGGACTATACCTCATTTTTTCCATCCCTTAAGTGTTGATGGACATTTTTATTGATTCCATGTGACTACTATATAATGCGGTAAAATGCTACTCTAAATTTCTCCTCAAGATCCTAAATTCAATAACTTTAGATTTATACCCAAACATGAGGTTGTTAAGTCATAATAAAGTCTCTTTTTTGTTAGTTTTGAGTATGTGCAATACTGTTTTACATAGTTGATGTGGCATTTTACATCCCCACAAAGTAGCATAAAATCTGTGTAATTTCTTTACAACATCATATCCCCAAAATTTAATACTACACGAGTCACTTAAAACCACTTATATGAGATAAGAAAAATCATGCTCATAGAAGAACAAAAATAACCACAACTGTCAGAATATAGCAAGAGAGGAAATGAAGTCATTTTCAAAGAAGGTAAATCTCAGATATGCTTAGTGATAACTATAATAATAATATAACAATAATACAATGAAAAAAATGACAGAACGCTACCATGTAACACAGTGCCGAAAGATAGCCATATGATGATGCAAATGTGAGGTCTTGTTGAACTTATAGATTTCAAAGGTGTTTCAAGCATTCACACACCAAATACACACACACACACACACACACACACACACACACACACACAAACACACTATACATAGCACCCTAGAACCCAAAGGTAAATTTCAAAAGTGTTAAGAATGCACAGTATCTTGGTTATGGTGATGAATTAAAGATAGTGGCATATGTTCCAACTTTTAAATTGCAAATATTAGTACATGTGTTTCCTTCTGTATGAGTTATACTTTAGCCAAATTAATTTTTAATCTTCATTTAAGAAAAAAATGTGACTAGACTCAAAATATTGTCATTTACCCTTTTTAGAGATTTGAGAGGCATGGGGAATCATCATTTTCTTCTGTTACCTTGTTTAATAAAATAGCCCCTATTTCATAGTACTTTGTGTTGTTGTTTGTGTGTTTGTATATAAATTTGTTTGCTTTATGGTAACTTGCCTATTTACTTACGAGATGTACCAGGAGTTCCATGTAAATCCCCAGAGGGCCTCAAACTGGAAATTTTCCTGTCTTGGACTCTGCTTGCCAGTGTATGTCACCATGCCTGAACTCACGAAACATTTTTAATCATAATGAATGTATTATACACCTGTGATAATCAAATTACTGTCAGAAGGTTTTAGAGTTTAATTTTTCTTATCTCCCTGTGAGTATTTTCTTAAGTGTAATGCAATAGGACCCCTTGTTCTTAAAAAAAATTAAATTATACTTCCTCCACAGAGACAATATATTTTCACTTACTTTGTAATTCTTATTGTTGTTCATTAGGTGGATTGCTGTCAAATATCCTTGCAAATTTATAACAATTTGCTGTTTTATTTCCCATTTTACATATGAGGAATCTTATTCCTATAAATACATGATGTCATGCCTAGGATCTCAGAGATAATAAGTTGTACAAGAAGATGCTGTAAGTTAATGTCTCAGTACAATTCTGTAGGACAGTCATAAGTGAAGTATAATGATTGCTGTGACACATCAACATCCACGTGAGACCCACATCAATTTGACCATAGCTACAATATATACATGGTGTGTGTTAGACTCACACCATATGTATGTCAAGCAATGGTTTAAGGAACTCATTGTTAGGAAACCTTTGAAAACACTATACAAATAATTGGAAGTACATGTATACACTCTATTTCTTTTACTTCCTTTAAGAAAACATGTTAAATATTTTTTCCAATATTCTAATTTTTAATTGCTTTTATAATCTGAAATAAAAACAGTTAATAAAGAATGTTGATATACAGAAGCAATCAGGAGAGTGTTGTGTGGACTGAGGAATGGTTAATGCAGAAGTGTTGCATATATAAAGTTGTTTTTAGTTTTATCTTTTCTGTATTTTCACCTCTGTTATGACACTCTGTATCTTCAAGTGATACTTTGGTAACTAAAGATCTCAAACCTCAGCTTAACTTCTTGGGCTGCTCACATCATAAAGGAAGAGTCAGTTTTATATTGAACTTCTGAAAAAATTCAAGATTAAGCAGGTCCATAAATCACACGTGTTTGCAATGTTAATTTTTTCTACTGTCTTGCTGTCTGCATTACAGAGGTCTGAAAAGAGTTGACTGAGCTATAGTTCCTTAGGTTTGACTACATCCTCACAGAAACCACTTAGCATTAGCAATGACTGCTTGTAGATGAAGGAAGCATCCTTTGTGCTCACTTATTGCACACTTGGAGAAAATTAGATTGCTATGGTTTCATAAAGCTACTTCTTTCATTATTTTCTTGAATGCAATTATTAATCTTAAATCTGTTAATTAGAAAAATATACTACTGAATACTTCATTTGGATTTTAAATTTTAGGATATGTACAATTGATTCATGTAGCCAAACATTACAAAACTAAATAAAAAGTGTTGGGTGGGTAGGGAAGTGGGCAGGATCTTGAGGATCTGGGAGGGGGGAGAGAAAATTATCTAATTATATTGATTGAAAATAAATTTAAAATAGTTAAAAAATAAGTTCAGGGAAAACTAAACTGAATGCAGGAAGAAAGAAGGACAGAGTGAGAAAGAAACCATGTAGCCCTGCTGGAGACAGATGCGGGAACTTTAGCTTGTAAGCCACAGCCACGTGGAGATACACCAGTGAATAGAAATGGCTTAAATTAATATGTAAGAGCTAGCCAATAAGAATCTAGAGCTAATGGGCCAAGAAGTGATTTAATTAATACAGTTTTTGTGTGATTATTTCAAGTCTGAGCTGCTGAGCAGCTGGAAACTAAACAAGCAGCCTCCTTCAACAAAATTTTGTTATGAGTAAGCAATTGTTGTGTTGTAGTGTATAAAATGAATGAACTGAGCATAACTAATATCAAAAATTGCTTTTTGATTGCAGGAAATGCAAATATTTGGTGTTTTGCTTATTTAGAATATGGCCTTATGAGTTATTTTATATGAGACTTTCATTAGGTAACTTTAACTCATAAGTAATTGATTAAAAGGCAAAATTTCCTTATTACAAGCCAATTAAACTTATAAGGTGGATTTTCTCTTCCACCCTGTGGACAAATTAAGTTTATTTTATTTATATGGTTTTTCAATTATTTTCACTTTTAACAAACTAAGAAATGTATGTGGAAACTTGACTAAACTAGTAACTAAAGTGTTAATATATGTTTATTACATATATTTTTTCTAAAATTATTCATGTTTTGAAAATAATCTTTGAATTAAATTGTTTCTTTTATTGTTATTAACTTTTGTTTATTTTATTTTTAAATTATCATATAAGGTGACAGGTTCACTAATAACATTTTCATACATATTTATTTTGGTTGATTTTCTCCCATGAAGTATAAGCTCAAAGAGGCAATATATGTAAAAGAACTTTACCTATTGGAACTCCATTTCAAACCTAACATATAGTCAATACAACAACAAACAAAAGGGCTGTAAGAAACAACATTTGAGAAAATGTTAGTGTTTTCATTAAAACCCAAATTAAAATCTTTATTTTCTCCAGGTGAATTCAAGTGTACTTTTTTAAAAAAGAAGGAAAGAAAAAGAAAATAAAATAAAAGAAAAAATAATAAAAATGGTGATCAGAGTTTAGATACAGATCATTCTAGGAGAAAGGCTTTGTTTTTAAAAATCAGCTTGTATCACAAGAAGACAAGCGCAGCTGTCAACCCTGAGAGTATTTTGCTTGATAAAATAATATAGTTGTCAGAGAAAATTGGGGACATAATTTTCCTACCATACAGCTTGTTCCTTAAACGACCTGGTGAAAACTAAATCTGCAAGGTCGACCATTGTAGAAGGACATGAGAGACAGCTCCTCGGATAAAGAAGTGTCCTGAAGAATGAAGACAAATGATAACAAGAAAAGACTGCACTACGGGCAGAGCTGACAAGTTTGATGCATCAATGACCCACATCAGATCCAATTGGAGAAAGCTGGACATCAGCAATGTGAAAAGAAGAACACTCAGCAAGATAAACAACTGAAGCCATGGGAAAATATTGAGTCTCAAGGAGTAAGGTCACTATTTTTCAAAGACTTGGAAAAGATATTATTGAACAATGATTTAAATAGACCATTGCAACTACTGTTAGATTTCTGTAGGTTCTTCACTGTCATAGTTGGGGAAAAAGGTGTTGACAGAGGAAAAACAAAAGGTTTACTTTATCAGTTTTACATAAAAAATGAACATCAGATATACCAAGTGTGTATGATTATGCACCAATATGCAAGTGAATAATCACAAAAAACTTTTCTAGAAACATTAACCACCCACCCCAACCAGAAGATCTTAAAGTTTATCATCATTTGAAATCTAGAACACACACACATACACACTTACCATTTTGACATATCAGGATATTTTAATATATGTAGCACTATGATTTTTTACATTAGAGGAACTCTCAAATTATTTTTGACTTTTAAATCTCTCTGATGTCACCCCAAATGAGGGCTTATGATTATATGATGCTTATTTATTCCAGCTGTCTGAATGATACTCTTAAAAAGATTGTATATTAATTTTATGTGAGAATAAACCCTGTATATTAATGACTCAAATGGAAAATATGTTTTAAAAGCAGCAAAAAATTAAAAGCAGCAACATGGAATTTTACACATTTATAAGTCTCCATAGACTTACTTTAAATTGCTTCCTCTAAATATAATGCACAAATCACCACATGTGTTTTAAGGCTGACTTGTTAAATGATTCCAAGGCAGCATGTTTTATTCATAATAAATCACATGCTTATTTGCAATAAAGTATTTCAGGAAATTAAATGAAAGTCTGAGGCTCAGGATTAAGGCCTTAGGCTCTTAGAGCCCTAGACTCCAGGACGAGTCTAAATGTGAAAAGGAGATTATTATGAAGAAGATAAAGTAGAACTTTTGTTTAATTTTCAGAGTGTAAAATTATATTACACCCAAACACACTACTTAGATAAGTAATATTTGGGGTGATTATTTGATATTGGCATAGGAATAATTGCTAATTATCATAATCAAAGACTTATGGTGCTTGGAATCCATTCCTTACTTCACGCTAGTACTGGTTCCTTAAAAGATATGAGGTACTATGATGAGGGATAACATGATTCCCAAATCTTTTTTGGAGGCCATAAATGTTTCTGTTTTACATGAAAATTCTCATACTCGCCGGGCGGTGATGAGTGATGTGTGTATATACTTACATACATGTTTATGTATATACTTACATAGCTGTTTGGACTTAATGGAATGGCTTGCAAGACCACAGACATGAAAAATTCCTCTCTGGCCGGGCGGTGGTGGCGCACGCCTTTAATCCCAGCACTCGGGAGGCAGAGGCAGGCAGATCTCTGTGAGTTCGAGGCCAGCCTGATCTACAAGAGCTAGTTCCAGGACAGGCTCTAAAAAAGCTGCAGAGAAACCCTGTCTCGAAAAACCAAAAAAAAAAAAAAAAAAAAAAAAAAAAAAAGAAAGAAAGAAAGAAAGAAAATTCTCATACTCATTTAGAGTCATTCTTGCAAAGTGATTGCTGTAAAATCATATTATTTTGTATGCTCTGGCCTTGAGTACTTCTTAGGTTTAGCACCAACAGCAATACACAGGGTTTATAGACTTTACTGTTGATCTTATCATGGAAAACAGGAGCCAAATATGAAGAGATCCAAGTTATAGGACCAGTTCGGATAGCATTTACTCTCATTATCAAGGAAAACAACCTAAGCTTTCTTATCCTCAGCTAGGTCAGCTGTGAAATACAAAAAATTAATTCAGAAGAAATTATTTTTTTAGTGTTGTGTATTTGACTAAAGTGTAACATTGGGTAGTACTTTGAAATTATTTTTATTCACTTCTCCTAATTTTCCCTATTTTTGTTTATCTCTATACATTATCAGAATAAAAAAGGAAAGTAAATCTTTAAATTCTTCATATATCATTATTTCTATCTATTAAAAATTGGTAAATCACATTCTAACTACAAACAAATTTTTGATTTGAAAATTCTTTTATAACAGGCTTAAAGTGGCTTGTTACTAAGAGGTTTAAATTCCATTTTTTAATGAACTGCAAAAAATCTACTTACTAAGATTTTAATATTTTTACATGATAATGAGTTGTAATAAATGTGTATACAAATTAAAATTATCTACATATATAAAAATCTATATTGTTAAAGATAGATAAGGTATTTTTCAAGACTAAAAAAATTTAGGATAATAGTAATGAAGTGTATGTAAGAACAGAAACATATTTCTGATATATTGCAGAATGATTCCCCAACATAAACAACTATCATACTATGACAATCATACACCATGACACAAAAAAAGAAGGTGTGGGTTTTCCATATATACATTTTCACCTGTACATTTGGGAATAGATACTGTCAGTGTTATAAGTGAGCAGTGTAGTCTGTAAATCCTTTGGATTTATAACTGCTGATAATAAGGACTTACAACACTTGCATTTACTAAACACGTATTGAGGTATAAATGTAAACTCAAACAACTTATTTTCTATATTTTATAAGAATAGTTATGATACTAATAAGACAAATAACAAAAGAACAGTTCAAAAAGAAATCCAAGCTATTTTATTTATCTAATATTCCTTATTTCATAGGTGAAATCAACTGAGGAAGTGAATTAGGTCAGAATGAAACTCCCTTACTCAAATCAGTTACTTAACTGAGTAGCATTTTGATACAGGGTTCCCTTCTGTATACTGTGAATATGTTTTATTACTATTGGTTAAAAAGGAAGTGTTTTGGCCTATGTCAGGACAGAATATAGCTAGGTGGGAAATCCAAACAAAGATAAAGGGGGGAAAATGGCAAAGTCTGGGAGACACCAGTATCCAAAGAAGGTGTAATCCATGGAGCACATGGCGATACACAGATATTAGAAATGGGTTAATTTTTATGTAAGAGTTAGCCAGTAAAAAGCCTGAGCCATCGGTCAATCAATTTTAATTAATATTAAGCCTCAGAGTGGTTATTCAGGAACTATCTGGTGGGAGAGAAACTTCCATTTACAAAATTTTGTAATGATTTATAAACTTTTCAACTCTTTCTCCCTAATAAGGTAATAACAATAAGAAAATATTCATATACTGCCAAGTCTTATTGGATGCTAGATGATATACCTTTGGGTTGGGGACATAGTATAGTCTTTAAAGTGCATGCATTCCAAGTAGAGTGACCTAAGTCTGATTCCAAGGATCAATACAAGAAGAATTATAGAATTGATGGTGAGCAGTTATAATCCTAATGCTGGGGAGGTAGAGACTGAAAAGTCATTGAAGATCATTGACAAACCCATTTATCATATTTGTTAACCTTCAGGATAGCAATAAACTCTCACAATAGTGGGGATACTCAGTGCTGGAACAACACTAACTCCACCGTCCACATGCACCTGTGTAGCTGTGCATACAGGGACACACACACACAAGCATATTGCATGCAGATCATATTTTGCTGTGATAAGTTTTGATTTGCAAAGTGTTTAAATGATTTTGGTTAACAAAACTAATAAAAATGAAAAATCCACCGATGAAATATGTATGCATTGAATAGCTCCCCTAAATTCCATTACTAATAAAGAACTTCACGGAAGTTTGCTGTCACTTATTTTCAGCCCAAAGTAGCAAGACAAGCTAAGTGTCTTGACATATCCATTTAACCACTGTTTTCTGTCTAAAAGCTGAACATTCATCAACCTCCAAAACCTCTGAATTGCTCCGAGTGAGCATCTGTATTCAAACATATGTTATGGATAACTACTAAGATATTTTAGCCAGTTTGGTTTAGCAGCTGTTCTGTAAATGTGAGATGAGTAATTTAATAAGCAACCCTCCTTGACTCTGTTATACTTCCCCCAGTGTGTGCCAAGCACAGCAAGAAATGCAGACTAAAAGGGCTCAGTGCTTGTGAGATTAAAGACAAGGTAATGATTTATGCAGAGGTCCAACTACCAGGTGCTGACAGACTTGCAATGTCCCAAGTTATCACTAATGCTCTGAAGAGAACAGATGTGTTTTTTTTTTGTTTTTTTTTACACACCACTAACAAAGAAGGCATTCTGCATACAGCTTGTGACTTCTTTGCTTTTCTGAATATCTCTTGTCATAACCAAGTAAATAAAGAACTTGCCAGAAATACAACTACTAAACCATAATAAAATGAAACATGATTTAGTTTCTGAAGATCCAAGACACAACATAAGCATAGATTGAGAAGCAGATAAAGACAAACACATATTTTTATTACTTCTCATACTATAACAAATAGATAATCCCACAGCATAAATACAAAGGAAAGTTGTCAATACAATGCATATATAAACTTGTACAATATCAAATAAGCCAGAATCCCGGCACAAACTAGGGAGGGACACACAAATACCTCTATGTGCTTTACTATTTACACTTAATGGATGTGGAACAATGGGAGTCAGTTTCCAGTAGATGCAATCCATGTAGACTATCTAAGTTCCAATGAATGACTCTACATGCTAGCTCATAGTGGCAACAATAATTGCACACAATGTATTTAAAAAATATTGTGAACTTAGAGAAGAAAAATGATGGGTGATAATGCAGAATTGGATGGGGGAAGAGGGAATGTGTTTCAGTTTCCTTTCTGTTGTTGTGATAAAGACCAAGACTAACAACAACTTGTAGGGGAAAGTGTTTATTTGACCTCCCATGCAACAGTGCATCATCTTGGGATCTCAGAGCAAGAAATCAAGGCTGGAATCTGGATGTATCAACAGAAGCAGAGAGCATGGAGGGATGGGGCTCTCTGGATCCTAAAAAATAAGCATATGATAAACATAACCAACATTGTATCAATTTGACAAAATATCCTGCTGTCCCCCTGGAATTCAAATACATTTTTAATGGAAATCTTAGCGTTTTGTGCTATTTTAATAAATGGGTATTGAAGATAATAACTGTGATATGAAGCTGGTATTTTATAGCCTGAAGTCATGATGGTGCATCAACTGGCTTCTGTCTGCCTGACATATAGTGTAGAACCACTGTTATCATCTATGTCACTCATCAGGTGTCTTTGTTAATACAGATGTTCATGAATTAGCAAAAGCAGGATGAAATAAGAACTTTAGGGCTGGAGTATTGCTCACTCAATAAGAACACTTCCTATTCCTGAAGAGGTTCTGAATTTGCAATGATGTGGCCCCAGGGTAACTCTTCTGGTCTTTGGGTATGTTCACTTGCATATATGATGTATGTTACACCCACACAAATATGCCTGCAAACATATGGAAAAAATAAAGCTTTTATAAAATAAAATAAAGAGATAAAATAGGACTCATCACTTTATCAAGATGCTGGAGAGATTTACTTGTGTCTTCAGCATTTGCAAACACAGTGTCAGCTCATAGAGTCCTAAACTTGATTTCAATAGGAACTTTAAAAATATAAGATTGTCTGTTAAGGTGTACGGAAGTGTATTAAATAAGTATGAACCATAATATTTCATTTGTAAGATAGTGTTTTGTAACCTAGGTGCATGAACATAAAGTCCACACAGAATACAATGAAAACCAACAATCCAATCATGAGATATTGCAATAAGAATATTTAATGATACCATTACCAACACAAAGACCTTTAAAAATTGTTTCAAATGTGTGGAGTTCCCTTTCATTGGGTAAAGAGTGTCAAAATGTATTTATACTGCCAGCGTGTTATTACACAATTTCAGATTTCTCCACGTCAATTTGCTTTATATGCAGTGTTTCTACTCTTGCATACATCCTGGAGTAGATACTAAGAATTTTTATTAGCATTGTTCAATTTCATGTGAGTAAATACAAGAAACTTTATTTACCATGTTCCATTGGTAAGACAGGAAGAACAGCAAAGCAGAATGGAATAACATGAAGGAAAATTATATAAAGTCAAAGCTGTTAGAGGAGATTCTGAAATATGTTGGGACTAATGAGTCCTGCCCTTCAGCTGGATGTTGGGACTAATGAGTCCTGGCCTTCAGCTGCTCTTCCCTCCTAGAACCTTCTAATTGAAGTTACTAGAAGCTGTGCCTAGCTTAGAGGATCAGAGGATGGGATTTTCACCTGTTGGCCATTGACTGCAGTGTATTTAAGCCTACATGGTGTTAATAAAGAAGGGCTTTGGTATTAGTGTTTGAAGGTCTGTGTGTCTGTCTGTCTCTGCGTGTGTATTCTCAACCTCCAGCCCCTTTCCCGAAGCTCGAGAACTGGGGTCTAGCGCATAGAGCGCAGACCGGGGCCGCAGTGCGAGGAAGAAATATATTTTAAAATATATGAATTAACTCTGTATTTTTTTCTCATTTTTTTATTCAAGATTTCCATCTCCTCCCCTTCTCCTCCCCCTTCCCTCCCCTCCCTTCCACCCATACCCCCACTCCACCCCTCTCCAAAGACAAAGAGCCATCAGGGTTCCCTTCACTATGTTTAGTCCAAGGTCCTCCCAGCTCCCCCTAAGTCCAGGAAGGTGAGCAACCAAACTGACAAGGCTTTAACTACAAATAAAACACATAGACTCGTGGAAGACTGAATCATGGTACTTAACAAAATAAAAATTTCATCTGCTATGAAAAATTCAATTTTTTTTTAAATCCAGCTATGTCCAGTCATGTAGAATTGCAAAATATTGTTCCACAAGCACTACATTTTAAATATGTTAATTGATTCATAAGAATGTGAATGTCCCTGTGTATTAGAGAGAAACCTAAGACTAACTTAAATTGGAATGTAAATTAAGTTTAGAGTTGTGTCTTTAGTCTTTAAGGATATAATGAAATTTATTATTATTATTATTATTATTATTATTATTACTTTATTTTATTTTATATGTGCAGAGCTACAATTCATTACTTTCATGTATCACCTTAAAACCACTCACTGCAGATGTTAATTTGGTTGCAGATTTTTCTGTGAATAGAAGAACTCAGTCCTTGGGCAACTGTTTGCTGCTGAAATCTTCTGAAGTGAGTGCTATTTCCCATGCTAGCAGCAGCAGAGGCCTGCCATCACCTCTCCAAACTGATAACAGAATGCCTCCTCACCTACAACCTTCCCTGACCTGCTCCTCATTTTCTATGGACCCCACTATTTCATGAGTGACATGTCTCCATTCCAAGGTCCTATGCAATATTTGGTGATTTAATTTCTAGTTGCAAAATTGACTTTAGCTGGTATGTTCATCTTCTTCGGGTAGCTAAGTGGAGAAAGTACAGTCACATTTGAGTGGGCTAGGTCAGATGCATTGCTGACAAGGCACTCCTACTCCCTTCTGCAATACAAGTTGTGTAGGAGCTGACAAAGCTTTCCACCCCAAAATTTATTCCCTTGTCTGGAAGTGTTGATTTAGCACTGAGCCAAACTTTCTCATGTATCGTTAAATAGGTTTGAGTCACAAAATGAAAAGATGATGGACACTAAACTCCTGAAGTCAGGGTTTGGGTGATGTATTACATACATACACTACACACACACACACGCATGCACGCACACCTTGATGTTTAGAATTAACTAATTCATAAGTGGAAGAGAAAAGTACAGTGATAAGTTTCAAAGGAGTAAAGGACCAAAAGATTTACACTCCTATCCCTAGAAGAACTCTAAAACTTGACATAGGAAAAGATGACATTGTTCAAAGCAATGAATGAGCTGATGCCTTGGAAAAAGTGCCAACTCATTGCAGTATAATGGTTGTTGTGGTACTTACTTTTACTAATGCATTTAATTAGCAGGATTTTGTAACAAAGTACTAGTCTCTAGAAGGCCATTTTTTCATTTAGGTAAATTGCGTAAATGTCATAACATTGTGGATCAGAATAGGTGCTAAGTAAGTATTGAGTCATGTGTCCTGTGGTGTTCACTAATACTATAGGTTATGTCGGTATTTTAGGCAAATGTAATAGAACAATATGTTAATCAAAACCCATTTTTGAAGCTTATTCTGGATATTTCCTATTTGTAATTGTAAAAGAACTACAAAGTTATATTAATAAATCAATATCATAGTTGACCTAGTTGTAAATTATACTGCTTCTCAATCTCCTGCCAAAGAATACCAAGTACCTTAGTGTACAAATACTATTAAATTAACCTCAGCCAGGATGACTTGAAATTTCTTCTAGATTACATGAGTAAACTCCGAGGCTTACTCTTATGTGTTTATGTGCTATGTCTATGCCATGCTGGTATTTGGTTATAAACAATTTTGTTATGTATCTGTCTGTTTGTTCTGTGTCTGAAGGAGATTAACATGTGAATCTGAAATTTCATAAAAGTGTACTATCCTTCTGAATACAAAAGTACATCTTATTATCTGTTGAAAGCCTAGAGGAAAGAAAAGGCTGAATAAGAAAAAAAGAGAGCTAAACAACAATAACAACAACACAATCCAATATATGAATGGATATATATATATATATATTTGTATATGTATTATGCTTGCCTTTGTATATGTTAGTATATATCCCATCATATAGTGTCTGAACTGAGGTTTGTATCTAGTATTACTGATGGCTTCAAATGGAAACTACATCATTGAATTTTCCAGATCAAACAAGAAACACACCGTGCGGTGTCCTGGTGGTTTCAAACCACCATTATCATGACAGCCATGTCATTGTAGCAAATCAATTTCTCCCTGACTTAAGTTGTATAAATCCATTTTAATTTTTAATTTCCTCAGGAAAACATTTGCTGATAATGAAAACTATAGATGAATCTCACCAATTTCACAAAATGATCTCACAGAGAAGAGGAAACTAATCATGAAAAGTAATAAACAGAAGGAAATAAATAATATGATTGATTGAAAGAATAAGAATGACTTAGAGTTTCTTTTTTTAATATGCTTGGGAACTGCCATAAGTTTGAAGAACTAGTTATATAAGTATACTTATTATTTTAACTCTTATTTTTATTGTGCATACATTTTGTTATAAAATATTGTTGTTGACAAATATATTTACAATATGTCAGAATCAACATCTTGCTTTGTATTTAACTATAATACATTTCCACTGTTAAACAATGCAACATGATTACAATATTTCATGAAAACCCAGTTTGGACATAAAGCTCATGTCACTTTTTAAAAAAAGAAATAATATTATTAAGATCTTAAGTAAATTTTAATTTTATTTAAACCATAATAGCATATATCTGAAATATTCCCAAGATTTCATTTTGGAATTTTAGAAACTAACTCCTTATAGACTCCAGAAGGACTTTCATTTCAAAATAAAATACCCCAAAATTCACTGCTCTCTAAATAGTATCTAGGGAGGTGTTTTTCCAGGGTCAACATCTGAGTACTCAGGAGCATGAAGACTTGAGACCTGATGATGACTAAGGAAGCCCTGGAAGGCCTGTTGATGTATAACACATTCACATTAGCTGAACTGAGTCAACGGTAGCATGATACATATAGATATGTCTGTGAAGTCTTTCGTAGCCTTTGGATCTCAGAATTTTGGAGATGCTGGGACTTGAAGGCAAGCTGAAAGCAAATAAAAGAACCAGGACATTTATGTTGCCTAAGTCAAGGGATATAAGGCCAGGGATGAGGAAGTCTATTCGAGCTGAAACGAAGCAACTATATACCTTCCCCCTATAATCAGCATTAGCTGCAGGACTAATTGTTGCTATGCTGAATTTCAGTTTCATTTTTCTGCCAGTTCAATTTACTATGTTCACATTCTTTCCCTTTGCAATGACAACATGTCTGTCCGATTCTGTAATGGATGTATGCAACTTTACTTATTTTATACTACCTACCAACAACCGATCATCTTTAAATCTCAGATGATTCCAAACTCTGTCCTTTTGAACAACATTCAGATTGAGACTCTGAGGGTTCTAGTATTGGACTATATGTATTTTCCATTATGAGATGATCATGAGTTTGTTGGTACCAATGGGGCAGGTGTTATCATCTGAATTTGAAGCGTCTCCAAAGGCTCATGCTTTGAGTACTTTTCCTAACTGCTGATATTATTTGGAAGGGCTATGTATCCTTTAGGAATTGGAGGATGTCTGGCAGAGGTAGATCAATAAAGTCTGTCCTTTGAAGGTTGAATCTCCCTTTATTTCTGCTCTGTGCTCTGATTCTTATCTGCCGTAATATGAAATGCTTTCTTCTGTCACTCTGTCATATATCCCCACTCTCAGTGTCCTATGCAAGTAAATGGAGCTGGAGAAATATGAACTGGATTCTCTGGGACATAAGTAAAGCTTCCACCACTTGTGTTGTCTACATAAGTTATCATGTTCACAGTAACACATAAGAACACACTAACAATGATACAGCCATTCTAAAAAGAGCAATGGATAGTATTTTATGCCTGACATTACAAAATCACGTTTCTGAACTTAATAGTATAAATATTAGAACATGAAATGTCTTATATTTGCTGTAATGATATTTTAAAATAAAGATGCCTCGGTTCCAGAGTTCCACTTTTCATGAGTGTTTGTGTCTGTGCATTTGTGAAAAGTATATACTCTGAAATTGTACTCTCGCATCATTCAGTGGCTTCTTAACCAAACTTTTTATGATCTAGTCACTAAAGCATAAGCTGTGTAAAACTGTAAGATGTCCATTGCTTGTGTTGTCCAGCTATATCGATTTTTAGCTTGTTGTTTGTGCTAGTGTTTTGTTTTAGAACAAAATACCTCAGAAAATAAACTGACAGTCATTATGGGTTTTTGGGGGGGAGGGTCAGGTCATGGTTTCAATGATTTCTGATAGACCAATTTCATTGGTTTGGCGCACATACAAAGAGTATGTTGTTGACCAAAGCTTTTTACTTCAAGCTAGCCAGAAAGGATAATCAAGGAAGGGGAGAGGGATGGAAAAGAGAATGAGAAGGATGTGTGTGTGTGTGTGTGTGTGTGTGTGTGTGTGTGTGTGTGTGTGTGCCTGTATGTGTATAAAGAGATAGTGGGAGAAGAGAGAGAATATACACGAAAGAATGAAGACATGGCACTTTCACTTTTATTACATTTTATATTAGTTTCTTGCTAAAAATCTTTATTGAGTATGAAAATTGTCAAAAGAAATGTATAAAAATCTCTTCAAATGTTTCTAACATATCTGACCGGTGAAAGATGAGTTTCTTAATAACATTTCTTGTGACTTTCATTAGAAGATAAGCATGTGCTTCAGTAGTTTATTTAGTACAGAGTTAGGGAAAGCAATATACTAATATTATGAAATTTTCTTGATGTGTATATAAATTTCTTTGAACTGTTTTGTCAGTCATTTTATGTAATGACATTATTTTATAGGGTACTTTGTTAGTCCAACTGTTTATCACAACTCATAATTATTTTGATATAATTTACAAATTTCTAAACTTCCTGTCACTTTTAGTTTAAGATTTGTTTGAAACCTTAGCTTGATTACTTGAAGCAACTGAAATGGTGTGCTCTTCTCTATGTGGAAATGTTTTTGTTTAGACAATGTCTTTATTACTACCTCAAAGCTTTTTTCTCAAGAAGGTAGAATAACATCTTTCAGCAGAATTCATATTATTGAGAAGCATTAAAGCCATTATTCTTTAGTATGTGTTGCAAGTAAACACAGAAGAAATGTTTTAGCATTAGATTTGGATTTACGTTTTTAGTTTCAGGTGATAATGAGAATCAATTTTGCTCTATATTTATATTTAGATGATATTTTTCCAAAATAGTATGTAATTTTTTGACTTCCCAGATTATCAGACCTTATGGAAGAAATGATAATTGTTCTGGGTTTTCCTTATGCATACACTGTGAGTTTTAGTATTTACATGTACAATTTAGAGCTAATAATTAATATGTCATTAATATAAATGAAGAATATTCATAAGTATTCAAAAATTGCTAAAGTGGGTATGACACCTGCCATTCCACTGTCATTCTAACTTTCCTTGGTTACTATGAAACCTGTGGTCGTTTGAAAGTAATCTGTCCCCCATAATCTCTTAGAGATTGACACTATTAGAAAGTGTGCTTTGTTATAATGGGTATGGTCTTGTTGGAGGAAGTATGGTGCTGAAGGAATTTCTACCGCCAATAGCCTTTAAGTTACCAGCCCACCTAGGAGCAGCCTCTTATACTATTTATGCTGATGTAAAATGCACATTGGGTCTGTTTTTTGGCTGTGGGATTCAATTTGTGTTCCCCTTTCCAGCAGAGTATTGTGATCTGTGAGTCTACCCATAAATAAATAATTCTCTATTATTCTCAGTTCTGAGTTGGTGTGAGATTCCTTTTAAGTGTTCTTCTTCAGTATGTCACAGTGGAGATGGCTTTGAGGTTTCCTATGCAATGGATACCGCCCAGCGTCTCAGTTGACTTCCTCCTGCCTGCAAAATATGGGGCCCTCAGGTACTCCTCCAGCACCACATCTGTCTGCATGTTCTCCACCGTAGTGATAATGAAATGAATATCTGAAACTGTATGCAAGCCTTAAATGTTTCCTTTGTAAGTGTTGCCATGGCAATAAAAATCCTAATTAAAACAATTACCCCAAAACAATTCTTAAATTCCACATTATACATTTGAACTTCACCATGACTTGCCTTTCAGTTATGTTATTACAAAAATGTGTGTGAGTGTGTGTGTTTACTGTATTTCATAGTATTTATAGCAATGTCCCACTTATCAGTAACCCATAGAGGAACAGGAATCAGTTGGGGTACTACTGAACTTGTGTAATATATATATATATATATATATATATATATATATATATATATGAATGATACATATGGAATGACAAAATAGATTTCTGGATGCTTGAACCTTTCTATCTCTCTCCTTCTCTCTCATTTAAGTAAGATTTTAAAACTCAGAACAGGGATGGTAGATAATAAAGAGAGAAAGGGAGGAACACAAATCAATTCCATATGGAATTAAATTTTATATGGAGCTAAAGCTACAATATCAATAAATTATTTAAAATAAAAGAAAAAAATTCTTTCTTAGCAAAGAAACAAACAACAATGATATTTCTTTCCATTTTAATTGAAATATATCACCTTCTTATGTAGTTTGGCATTTTTAATATAGGAAGCCAACTCCCATCAATCAAAAATGCTTAAAATAGTTAAATAATAGACAATTTGATGTTCAAGGAACTGGGTGAAAGTGAGCTAAAAAGCTAATAAATATTGTAAATGTAGAAAGGCTATCATTACAAAGCTAGTGTTAGCCTTGAAATAAAATTGAACATGAATTAATAACTTCAATGTTTCAGAAGTGATTTAATTCTTAAACTGAGAGATACAATTATATTCATGTAAATTTAATGTCATTTATTTTTGTCTTAGTCATCAAGATGCATTTCGTTTCTCTTTCCCTTTTTCCTCTTTTTCCCATCTCTCTCTCCATTGTCTATTCTTTCTACTTTATTCTATTTTTTTCTTTACTCTTCAAATAAAAGAACCGAGAAAGGAATGTGTCTTACTGATTTCCTATAAATCTCAGCAACGAAAATCTCAAGCATCCATTCTCTTAAAGCCGTGTTTGACATATAACCTGTATTCACAAACCACATTCCTTTCTTAAAACATTCATAGGAGAAGGAATTATGCTTAAAACTCAGTTAAATGATATACTCATCCTTATAGGGTCGATGATTAAGTAGGCAGTAGAATTTTCTTTAAATCATTAAGGGTACACTGAAATGCCGGTTTTTTTGTTGTTTGTTTGTTTGTTTGTTTTCTTTTTTTCCTTTTCCTCACCAGGTTGAAGCAGACTTTTGAGATTAGGTAGGAGTATTGATTTTTAGAATGGGCAGCTGAGGTCAGCTTTTTAATTCTTCTCACTCCAGTCTCTGTATTAGACTAGAAATCATGACCTCATGGTGTTGAGTGTGAGAGATAGAAAGCTAAGGTGCATCATTACCGATCAAGCCATTGGACAGTTTCTGCCAGCTTGTGCTTGCTTCAGTATTATATCAAAGGAAATTCAGAAGAATTAATCTTAGTTTCAGTTTCCTCCAGTTGGGAAAAATAGATTATTCATCCAGTAATTATAGGATACAAATTCTGTTATTGACTAGAGAGACCTTGCCATAATCAACTCTGAGAATCCAGTGGCGGAACCCACTGCTAGTTCCATGGATACATAGAACGGGTTTGGGGTTAGGAGAAACAGAAAAATATTTTTACCTAACTCTACAGAAATCATCCCCAAGGTATTTATGGCTCAATAAACCCTAGATGAATGGGCTTTGGAAGGGCTCCTAGGAATCATGTTCTCTATATGACTGGGATGGTAAAACTTGTTTATCAAATTGACACAACCTGGAGAGGAAACCCGAATTGAGGAATTGCCTCCATCAGGTAGGCCTGTGGGGACATACTGTTGATCACTGACTCAGGAGGGCCCAATCATTGTGGACTGTACCTTTCCGGGATGGCTAGATGAAAAAGGAAATAGAAAACCAGATGAAACAAGCCTATCAGCAACTATTGTGGTTTCATAAGGAATGTACCCCCATAGTCTCAGATTTAAACACTCATTTCCCAGTTGCTGCCAGTGTTTGGGAAGGTTTAAGAGATGTGACCTCATTGGAGTAAATATATCACTAAGGGTGGGTGTTGAAAGTTTAATACTTTTTCTTTTTCTTATTTTTTTAAGAAAACAAACTATCTCTTTCCATTATACATACCAATTCAAGTTCCCACTCCCTCCCCTTCTCCCATTCATTCCACAAACCCTTCCACCCCACCTCCATCCACTCCTAAGACCAGGTTAAGGCATATTGCTTTGGGAAAGGTCCAAGGCCATCCCTACATAATCTTTCCTGAGCAAGGTATCCATCCAAAGAGGTTAGGTTCCCGAAAAGCCAGTACAAGCAGTAGAGATAAATTCTGGTGCCACTGCCAGTGTCCCCTCAGTCTTCCCCAGCAATGCAACTGTCAACCACATTCATAGAGACTAGTTTGTTCCTATGCTTGTTCCTTCACAGTGCAGTTGGTGTTGGTGAGCTCCACGTAGTTCAGGTAGACTGTTTCAGTGGGTGTACTCATAATTGTCTCGACCTCTTTGCTCATATTCTCATGTCTCCCACACTTCAACTGAACTATGGGAGTTCAGTCCATTGCTCTGATGAAGGTCTCTTCCTCTGTTTCCATCAGTTGTTGGATGAAGGTTCTATGGTGATATTGAAGATATTTATCAGTCTGATTACAGGACAAGGCCAGTTCAGCCCCCCTCTCCTCTAGCTTAGGGTCTTATCTGGGGTCATCCTTGTGGATTACTGGGAATTTTCCTAGAGTCAGGTTTCATGCTAACCCCATAATGTCTCTCTCAATCAAGATATCTCTTTCCTTACTCTCATCTCTGTCCTTCTTCCACATCGACTATCCCATTATCTCAAGTTCTCCTCACTCCTCCCCATCTCCCTTCCTCTTCCCCTTCTACCCTCTCTTCTTCCCCCATTCCAGTGTTCCTCCTTTGCCTCTAGTGTATCTGTGTGTGTGTGTGTGTGTGAGAGGAATAGATGAGAAAGATACAGAAGGAAAGAGAGAGAGAGAGAGAGAGAGTGTGTGTGTGTGTGTGTGTGTGTGTGTGTGTGTGTTTCCATGAAGTCTGTGTTTGTGTTTGAGATGTAAGCTCTCAGCTCTCTGCTTCTGCTGCCAGGTCTGCTACTTCATGCTAGGTTTTGCCACCATGGCAGACTTTCATTCTGCTTGAACTAGAAGCACAAATAAACTCTTCCTTCTACAAGCTGCCTGCTCGGTAAAACAGAAGTATATATGAATAAATGCTGAAAAAAAGTGTACCTTTTATAAAAAAAAAGAAATGTAGAAGATTTTAAAACTTTGGTTTAGAAAAGTGATCAAATGCAGTAAGCAGATCCTAAAGTGCCATTCTAATATGAACCTCAAAGACAGTATAGTTGAGAACAGGGCAGATCATGGAGCCTGTCATAAGGGGTTGAACAATATTAGTGACTGGACTAGAAGACATTCCTATTACATTTTGGCAAATAATATGCCCATTTTCTGTCCACATTCTGAGAAATTCCATGAGATAAAATTTAAACATAATTGATTAGCATTGTTGGTAGAGAAAATGTCAAGAGAACATAATATAAATTCTGTGGATCTGTTATTATCAGTGATTCTTCTGTAGGTAATGAAAAGGAACAAGTGTGCTAGAAAGAAATACAAAATGTCCCATGATAGAAAGAGAACCATGAAACTTGGTGTTGCCAACAATGTTTGTGCTGATAGAGATAAGGATGTTGGAGTCACTAGAAGGGGACTCATTTTCTACAGCTGAATAATGTGATGACTCCTTCAGGACAAGACTTTGCACACTAAGTTTCCAAGATATACAATTTAAAAAAACCTCTGGAATTTTCTCCTAGAAATCAATTGCACACAATTTACATAATTACTGATAGTGTATTTTAAAGGTTCTTGCATTCATCCCAAGATAATAATACAATTTGTCAACATCATTCACATGATATTAGATTTAAAGATATGAAGGAATCCCAAATTGATTGTTTGTTTGATTGATGCAAAGCTATTATAGAATTTTCATGTTTTGAGAGAGCTTCTGAGACCAGGAAGCATGTGATAGGAGATTCCCTGCAAGAACAAGACTATGAGAAGGCAGGAGTCTCTGAGAAGCCATTGTATGATGCTGTAAAAGTAGATTGTGGGTTGTAGTGAAGACCATCCAGTGTTGGAGATGACGAAGATGGAGATATCTCCCAAGAGAGATTTATACAGTTAGTGGAAAGCAGCCTAAGAGAGAGATGTGTGCTTTAGTTTGGCAAAGCTATGTTCTGAACCATCTGAGCTCTTTGACATTGAAAATGCAGTACCAGGATATATTGGATTTTGGTTTGCTTTAGTCCAAAATTTCTTAAGAGCATTCCATTTGGGGGAGTGGAAATATATATATTCTCTTTAGAAATGAAATATATATTAAATTACTTTTGTATTTTATAGGTCACTGCAATTAAGAAACTGCCTTGAGTGTCAAGAAAATACTTTGAAGTTTGGACTTTTAATCTCTGGAAACTGTGCAAGATTTCCGAGAACCATGAAGTTGGACTAATGTATTTTTTTTCTTTTTTTTTTTCATGGTTTATTTTTTTATATTTGAAAATTTCCATCTCCTCCCCTCCTCCTCCCCCTTCCCTCCCCTCCTCCTCCCCCTTCCCTCCCCTCCGTTCCACCCATACCTCCCCTCCCTCCCTCTCCAGGCCAAGGAGCCATCAGGGTTCCCTACTCTATGTTAAGACCAAGGCCCCCCCAACTCCCCCCAGGTCCAGGAAGGTGACCGACCAAGCTGAGAAGGCTCCCACAGAGCCCGTCCATGCAGAAGAATCAGAGCCCAGCGCCATTGTCCTTTGCTTCTCAGTCAGCCCCCACTGTTGGCCACATTCAGAGAAACGGGTTTGGTCGCATGATCCATCAGTCCCATTCCAACTGGAGTTGGTGATCTCCCATTAGTTCTGTCCCACTGTCTCCATGAGTGAACGCACCCCTCACGTTCCTGACTTTCTTTCTTATGTTCTCTCTCCTTCTGCTCCTCATCAGGATCTTGGGAGCTCAGTCCAGTGCTCCAATGTGGGGCTCAGTCATTTTCTTCATCTATCGCCAGGTGGAGGTTCCCTCATGGTCCTGACTTTCTTTCTCATGTTCTCTCTCCTTCTGCTCCTCATCAGGACCTTGGGAGCTCAGTCCGGTGCTCCGATGTGGGGCTCTGTCATTTTCTTCATCTATCGCCAGGTGGAGGTTCTATGGTGATATGCAAGAAATTCATCAGTATGGCTATAGGAACTGGCCTTTTCAGGCTCCCTCTCCTCAGCTGCCCAAGGAACTAACTGGGGGCGTCTCCCTGAAAACCTGGGAACCCCTCTAGGGTCAAGTCTCTTGACAACCCTCAGGTGGCTCCCTAAATTAAGATAAATGCTTTCCTGCTCCCATATCCACCCTTCCTGTATCCCAAGCATCCCATTCCTCCGAGCTCCCCCCATTCTCCCCTTCACGCTTTTCTCTCCCCCTCTCCCCTTGGCCGCGTCTCGCCCAACCCTCAAGTTCCCAATTTTTGCCTGGCAATCGTGTCTACTTCCAATATCCAGGAGGATTACTATATCTTTTTGGGGGGGGGTTCACCTTCTTATTATCTTCAGGATCACAATCTCTGGTGGGATAAAGAATAGAATTAGATAGTTTCATTTAGAAATACGTGTGAGCCTTGTCAGTTTGGATGCTTACCTTCCTGGACCTGGGGGGAGTTGGGAGGACCTTGGACTTTACATAGTGTAGGGAACCCTGATGGCTCTTTGGCCTGGAGAGGGAGGGAGTGGGGGTATGAGTGGAGGGGAGGGGAGGGAAGTGGGAGGAGGGGAGGACATGGAAATTTTTAATAAAAAAATGAAAAAAAATAAAAAGAAAAAGAAATATGTTCCCTAGGCTTGGATATTTGAACACTTATTTCCCAGTTGATGGTGCTGTTTGGGAGGTATAGAAGGTTCATCTATGGTGGAGGATGTCACTGGAGAGGGCAGTTTGATATGTAAGCCACTTCTGGTTCCCTCACTTTATGCTTTCATTTTGTGTGTGGGATATGAACTCTCAGTTACTTGCTTCAGCCACTAGGGCTGCTATGTAATATGATATACTTTCTGACCATGGTAGACTCATCTCTCTGGTAGCATAAGCCCAAATCAACTATTTTATAAATTATCTTGTTTGTGGTGTCTTATCAAAGCAAAATAAAAGCAACTGATAAAATAGTGTTTCCCCCACTGTATTGCTTCAGTTCCTATATCCAGGTTCTTTACATAAACTCCTGTCCTGACTTTACTGGATGATGGACCATCCCTAATAAGATAAAGTACACCATTTTTTTTTCTCCGAGTTGATTTGGATCAGCAACAGTATCTTAAATAAGACAGGGGCAGACTCAGAATAACATTTCTTGGCTTTCCTTCATAATATTTAAAATAAGAAATGAACAGAATTCTTAGTGCTTAGACTGTTAGTAAAAATTAAAAAATCAATATGTAGAAATTGTTTCATATTCTTACAAGTACTCTCTCTAAAGATTGGTTGTATATTCTGTCTGTCATGGAGAAAGGGCATCTTAGATCATCCTCTCAAGGGTCAGTTAAATAAAGGATTGCAAATTCTTATAGCAAAACATATATTTTAAATTGCTATTTCATATCTAGAAATCATATTTAGCCTGCCTAACTTAAATATTCATATTTTTCTTTAAAGTAAAATTTATGGAAAACAATTAGACATCTTGTATTAGCATACAGTTTTTATAAATATCAGTGGGCATTGATTTAATGACAAAAATTTTATGAATATAATTTATATTAGAGTCAAAATTTTTGTTTGAATTTTTTACTATTAGAATGAAAATTTTTTCTCAATCACTGAGTTGTAAAGACAGGTTGAAAATTCTTTTATCCCATGTTTGGAATTTTTATGTAAAATTAATAAACCAAAGCCCACTTGTGCATAGTTAAACTATAATTGCATATTCATATTCAGATAACAGTTTAGTAAAATATATGTTCGTTAAATATATCAGCTCTTATAATGAAAAGCACCTAGTAAAACACCATCCTGAATGAGGTAACCCAGATCCAAGAAGATGAACATGGGATGTACTCACGCATAAGTGGATTCTAGCCGTAAATAAAGGACATTGAGCCTATAATACGTGATCCTAGAGAAGCTGAATAAGAAGGTGAACCCAAAGAAAAACATATAGTTATTCTCCTGGATATTGGAAGGAGACAAGATTGCCAGGAAAAATTGGAGACTTGGGGGTGGGGTGGGATGGGGGTAAAGGGAGATGCGAAAAAAGTGAGAAGGGGAGGATGGGGAGAGCTTGGGAGAATGGGATGGTTGGGATGGAGGAAGGGTGGATATGGAAGCAGGGAAGTATATATCTTAATTAAAGGAACCATTTTTGGGTTGGCGAGAGAGTTGACTCTAGAGGTGTTCCCAGGTGTCCATGGAGATAGCCCTAGCTAGATCCTTGGGCAGCTGAGGAGAGTGAGCCTGAAATGGTCCTATCCTATAGCCATACTGATGAATATCTTGCATATCACTATAGAACCTTCATCTGGCGATGGATGAAGCTAGAGACAGAGACCCACATTGGAGCACTGGACTGAGCTCCTAAGGTCCAAATGAGGAGCAGAAGGAGGGAAAAAAATGAGTAAGAAAGTCAGGACCGTGACGGGTGCATCCACCCACTGAGACGGTGGGGCTGATCTATTGGGTGCTCACAAAGGCCAGCTGGACTGGGACTGAATGAGTATGTGATCAAACCGGTCTCTCTGAACGTGGCTGACAAAGAGGGCTGATTGAGAAGCCAAGGACAATGAATGGCACTTGGTTTTGGTCCTACTGCGTGTACTGGCTTTGTGGGAGCCTAGTCTGTTTGGATGCTCACCTTCCTAGACCTGGATGGAGGGGGAGGACCTTGGACTTTCCCAGAGGGCAGGGAATCCTGACTGGTCTTTGGACTGGAGAGGGAGGGGGAGGGGGTTAGGGAAGGGGGAGGAAAATGGGAGGAGGGGAGGAGGTGGAAATTTTTAATTAAAAATAAATAAATAGGTCTGTGAGCTCCTTGGCAAGCAAGGACACCTGATCTCAGCACCAGAAGATACATCCAGGGGAATCTTCATCTGGCGATGGATGGAGATAGAGACAGAAACCCACATTGGAACACAGGACTGAGCTCCCAAGGTCCTGATGAAGAGCAGAAAGAGGGAGAACATGAGCAAGAAAGTCAGGACTGTGAGGGGTGCGTTCACCCACTGAGACGATGGGACAGAACTAATGGGAGATCACCAACTCCAGTTGGAATGGGACTGATGGATCATGCGACCAAACCCGTCTCTCTGAGTGTGGCCAACAGCGGGGGCTGACTGAGAAGCAAAGGACAATGGCTCTGGGCTCTGATTGTTCTTCATGGACGGGCTCTGTGGGAGCCTTCTCAGCTTGGTCGATCACCTTCCTGGACCTGGGGGGAGTTGGGAGGACCTTGGTCTTAGCATAGAGTGGGGAACCCTGATGGCTCCTTGGCCTTGAGAGGGAGGGAGGGGAGGTATGGGTGGAGGGGAGGGGAGGGAAGGGGGAGAAGGAGGGGAGGGAAGGGGGAGGAGGAGGGGAGGGAGGGGGGAGGAGGAGGGAAGGAGATGGAAATTTTTAAATATAAAAAAAATAAACCATGAGGAAAAAAAAAATAAAAAAAAAAATAAACCATGAGGAAAAAAAAAATGATGCCACGATTGTCAACAATTGTTTGGCTGATATTTGAATGAATAATAATTTTAAAAAAAGAATTACAATGTTACATGTGTAATAGACACAGTGTGTTAAAACTATAGAGATAAAATTTAATTAGTAATTCCTGAAAGAGATGAAGTTCAACACTTACCTTGAATTTTCAGATCTTTGGTTACTCACAGAAATATATATTTCTAATAACTAAGTCTCCAAATCTACTTAAGAAAGTAGAACTTTTATTTTACATTAGAACTGAAGTATGGATAACAAAGCACTAAATAAGTAATTCTCAGTCCTCAATGTTTATTATAATTTAATTTTAATAGTATGTTTTCCATAGACTCAGAGCCATTTTGTAGACTGATGATGCTATTAGTATAAATATTTGTCATTATGTAATTTCAAATTCAATAAAATATTCTAAGGACAATATAATGCATTCCCTCAAACTTTTTTTACAAGACATTCTATTTTGATTTCCTTGCTGTCTCAATATTTTCTTCAAAACTCTCATGTATAAGCTCCATCCTCTTGCATTAAAGATGTTTACAAGTCTAATTGAGTAAGTCTACTGTAGCTAAGCACAGCTTCATTAGTTCATGAGTTCAATTGCAATGTTATGTCCACCTGATACTATTTCTGTTTGATAGAATTTCTCCCCATTCTCTGGCTTTTACATAGAGGGACTATGAGTAGATAGAGTACTTGAAGAAGGTGTGTCATGTTCTTGAGTGGTGTGTTCCCTAATCCATTTACCACATTCCAGTAAAATAGCTACCGGCAATGCTCATGCAAGAAACCATAATAATATTTAGTCAGTTAACAATGACAGACATAAAAAAATCTGAAAAATTGATGCTTTCAACAGAAAGGAAGGGTATGATAATGAAAAATAAAAGGTAAAAACTCCAGTTTTACAATTTTGAAATTGTTAAACAGTATAAATGCTTTTTAAAAAAATATCTAATGTACAATGTCTCTATCTATTAATTATTATGTGCTTTTGGAATTCTTCATTTCAACATGGCTCATTAATGTTGCTTTGAAGAACAGCATTATCTGACACTTTTCCAAACATAAGCCAATTATTTTGTAAAGTATTCCTCATTTTATGTTTGATGTTTCTCATGATGAGATTCATGTTATGTGTTTTGGCAGAAATCTCACAGAAGTGATGCTGTATTTTCAGTGCTTGTCAATCTTTTATGTTGATGGGAAAGTAAACTTTGATCACTGTTAAGTATATGTGCTAGCTTTCTCTAATACAACCATTTCCTTTTTATAATTGATAAGATTTCTGGAGGGAAATACTTTGAGACTATCAAACTTTTCCAGTGATCATCAAATATTACATATCAGTAACATCTTTTGATGTTTGACTAAATTATTACTGTGGTTAAATGTCAGATGAAGATTTTCTATTTTAATTGTTTTTCTCTAATTTTGCATATCAGTGTTCTGTGAAGAATATTATTCTTCAATAATAATTTGTTCATATATTTGCATATGTGCATACTGAAAGATTCCAATCTTATTTTAAAATAATATTATTTGGTATGACCCCATTATATTTTGATAATGATGCTATTGTTAAAAAAATTGCCCTTGGAATGAATGATATGAGATATGAATGAATAAATACTGTAGGGATTTCCAACATAAACTATGCTCTATTTTTAGAAGACAATATCTGAGTAAACTACACTAATTGTGTTGAAGTATTTGGACAATATTATAGTTTCTATATTATAATAATATTTTATTGATAATCTAAAGTTTATTCTTGAACACTTAGGGATAGGGCTCTAAAGATAGTATTTGTGGTTATCCTAAGAATTTTGGAACACTCTGTTACAATAGGATGAATGTAAGGCCTCATTAACATGTGTGGCACTCATTTACCAGCTTCTGGTAAATTCCAGACACTTGAATTGAATGCTTCAAATCATTTTACTTCTGACTATCACCATTTTTTAAAACAATTACATATGGAACAAAATACTTGTCATAATCATAAGAATAAAATTCAACTAATTATTTTATTTATGGATCTGTTGCTTGTCACAGGATCTCCCACTGTGGACCAAGCTGTCAGGTACTCTAAATGTAGTTCACATCATTCTTAATCACATAATATTTCCAACTTGGACTTTGAATAAAAGGAAAATACACTTTATTATAATTAGAAACTTCACTCTGTTTTCTGTTGCTGGAGGCTATTTGATTTTGGCCATCAAGACTCCCAATACAGAAACTGTATTAATTAAATTACCGTTTGACCTATCCCTCTAGCTTTTTACTGACTAACTTTTACATCTTAAATTAACCTATTTCTATTATTACTTCACCATGAGGCTCGTGGTTTAACTGAAAGTTCCTGGCATGTCTGTCTCAGACAGTGGCTACATGGCTTCTCCCTGACCCTGCCTACTCTCTCTATAAACATGTCTTCCAGCCTGTTTATATTATGTTAAGCCATTGGCTGAAAATAGCTTCTTTATTCATTAAACAATACAAACAATACATATATGGAAGGAATTCCCACATCATTTTCCCTTTTCTGTTTAAAATAAAAAGGAAGATTTTAACTTTAACATAATAAAATTACATATAACAAAACAGGCATCAAGCAAGAATTATAGTTACAATATTTATATTTACTTTAATTTTATTATAACTAAAAAAACTACAACTATCCATTTTTAGTTCCATTATTAAAGATTAGAAGGATATTATATTACCTAAGTAAACAGAAAATCATTTCAAGCAACTTCCAAAACTCTAGAATTTACAGAGACATCTTGCTGCTTGGATAGTCGAACAAAGTTTTTTTGTATCATTGGGGCATCCAACATTTAACCCACAAGCCCATAGTATCTGGCAGACTTTTCTAAGAAGCAGGAAATTTGAACGTCTGTTTTGACTTGTAATGGCAAAGTCCACTAGTTGCTTTTTCTGTGTCTTGTAGAATGTCTGGCAGACTCTTTCATGAAGCAGGAGCCACAAAGGGCTTTCATGATGTGGGATTTTCCTCTGTAAACTGTGATTATTATTAAAAAATAAACTGCTTTGGATCTATAGCAAGGCAGAATTTAGGTAGGTGGGGAAAGCTAGGCAGTATGCTGGGATAAAGAAAGGCAGAGTCAGAGAGAAGCAATGGAACTGCCATAGACAGATGATGGGAAATTTGGTTGGTAAGCCACTGTCACATGGCAATACACAGATTAATAGAAATGGGTTAAATTAATATTTAGGAGATTAGCCAGTGGCAATCTAGAGCTAATGGACCAAGCAGTGATTTAATTAATACAGTTTATGTGTGATTATTTCAGGTCTAAACTAGCCAGGTGGCTAAGAACCAACAAGCGGGTCTCTCCTCCTACACTCTCCCACTTCTTTTAGGAAACTTTAGCATTCATTTTTTTGTGGTTCCTGCAAGTCGAGTCTAGAAGTTCATGCAAGAGCAGTTTTTGCCATAATGACTAACAAACTCAATGAGGAGCCTCTTTGATGTTCATCTTCTTCTTGAACTAATTGGTGCTACCAGGAACAGTTAAGTCCCACTGTTAAGAAAAATCCTCAGTTTTTAAAACATTTATATGCCATATTCTGAAGGTCTTTGAAAGGTTTGAAGATTATCTAGCTAACTGAAATATATTTCTATATATAATCTAAAAGAAATTAAGCAAGCTGTCAGAACTTATGGCTTGCATTCCGTATTTGTTAGGGAAATGGTAAAGATATGTGCTAGTAGCATTAAAGAAACACCACAGAAATGGCTTCAATTAGTTTCAGCAGTCCTGGATGATGGGCCTCACCTGATGTTTAAATGTTATTTCAGAGACGATGCTAAAATTTTAGAACAACAAGGAAAATAAAAAGGACTTAAAATTTTCCTAGATCAAAATCTTGGTAAGATGCTTATGATGATCCACAGGTTCAAGCTCTTTACAATGAACAAATCTTGCCCCTATACCACAAAGCAGTCTTAAATGCTTGGGGCAGGATTCAAGAGGTAGGAAAATGAATTAAAATATATGCCAGGGTTAAACAGGGCCAGAGAACCCATTAGTTACTTTTTATAAAGATTAACTAAGGCTGTACAAATAGTAGTAACACCCAGATGCTAGACAAGTACTTATTGAATCTCTGGTTTTTGAAAATGCCATCTTAGAATGCAATAATTTACCTGGGCCTTTAAAGGTTAGGTCAGCAGCAATAGATGAATGGATTCTGCATACAATGAAAATAGAGACATTGTCTATAATAATTAATCTTGGGTAAGAGAAGCAATTTCCAAAGGAATGAGGAGACATCAAGATGCCAAAATGTTTTGATTGTAGTAGGACAGGACATCTGAGAAGAATTGTAGACAAGGAATTCTTAGAAATAATATATCCTCTGGGAATGGCAAGAATAGGAGGACTCAGTCTTCAGGTATATGTAGGTGTGGCAAAGGCCGATATTAGACCAGTGAATGCAGATCAACAAAAGACAGACAAGGTAAACTTATACCATTGGGAAACTCCTTGGGGAGCCTCTTCCAGGCCCCCAAGTCAAAAGTGGTCTAGTCATTCCCAGTCACTGTGGAGGGCAAGTCTCACCAGGAAAATTAAAAACTCTATAGCATTTTGTAAAAAACCATACCCTTGTAGATGATGAAATAAACATGGAAGAAAAATTAAAATATTCCAATAGGAAACATATATTCTGGCAGTCTTCTATAAATGATCAAAAGCCAAAGATAAGAGTGTGTATAAATTACATTGTAATTGTGGGTTTGATAGACATGGGTGTGGAGGTGAAAATCATTACTCCAGAATTTATACATCAAAATTGGCCTTTTCAAGAGACAGATGTTCAATTACTAGAAATTGGACCATATCTCAAGTTAAATAAAGCATGAGATGGGTTGAATGCATAGATTCAGAAGGACAGAGAGGAAACCTGAAGCCGTATGTGGCTAATATCACAGTGAATTTATGGAATCATGATCTTCTGCAGCAATGGAATACCCAGATTAACATTCCTGCAGTATCAGAAACTCATAATTCTGTGAAGGATATAATAAGGTACTATACACAAAGGTTACCAGCCATTCAGGCTGTACAAGTAATCAAAGGAACTAGCAAACCTTTTGAGGTACTAACAGCTCTACCTTCTGAGTGGTTAACTTAGAAACCAATTTCAGTTAAAGAGTGGCTGTTAACAGAAGAAAAACTGCAGGCTTTAGAACAGCTGGTATAGGAGCAACTAGATGCTCACCATATTGTAGAATCAACAAGCCATTGTAATTCTCCTGTATTTGTTGTTAAAAAGACATATGGTAAATGGGCAATGGTAACAGATCTAAGAGCTTTCAACAAGGTATTTCAACCTAAGGGCCCTCTAGAATCTGAAATTCCTCTCTCATCTGTATTCCCATAAGGATGGCCTCTTATAGTTATTGATTTAAAAGATTGTTTCTTCACTATACCTTTACAGTTTCTTCACCATACCTTTACAAGAAAAGGATAGAGAAAAATTTGCCTTCACTATGCCTACTTATAATAATTCTCAGTGTACTAGGACATACCAGTGGACCATCCCTCCACAGGGACTGTTCAATAGCCCCAACCTGTGCCAATACTTTTTATGTCAGCCATTGGAAATAATATGTAAAAAAATTCTAAATATACAATTTACTATTACATGGATGACATTTTACTATCAGATTCAAACATAGATACTTTAGAAAGAATGTGTAAAGAAGTAAAAAAAAAATGCCAAAATGTGAATTATATATTTCTCCTGAAAAACATACAGAAAGGAGATTCTGTCAACTACCTAAGTTATAGAATAGGTTTATACAAAATTAGAACACAAAGGACACAAATTATGGGAGACCAGTTACAGACTATTAATGACTTTCAAAGATTTTTAGAAGACATTTCCAGTGTATGACCAGCTATGGGGATAACACCTGATCTAATATAATTTAAACAAAACCTTAGATGGTGATAAATACTAAAATAGTTCCAGAAAATTAACAGCTGAAACAGAAAAATAATTAACAACTGTTGAGGAGAAATTACAGAAGACACATATGGATAGGGTGAATCTAAATCTCAATTGTATTCTAGTCTTATTGCTTTCCAGAATTTCCCCTACACAAATTTTAATGCACAGGAAAGATATTATCTTAGGATGGATATTTTTTACAACATAAACTGAGTAAAAAATTAAAAACTTATGTGGAGAAAGTCTTTGAATTAATTATGAAAGGCAAATTGAGACTTTGTCAATTAGCAGGTATAGACCCAGCAGAGATTATAGTGCCTTTTACTACTGATGAAATAATAAAAAAGTTATGAGAAGACAATGAACCATGGCAAAGAGCTTGATCAATTACTGATTGGAAGTGTGTTTAAGGCCTCATAATTTCATAAAAAAAATCATGCCAGTTGCAAAGGTCTAAAGACAGAGTTTTCTATTACACAGCAACAAGCTAAGGAGATTATAAAGAGATGTCCTACTTGCTCTCTCTATAATCAAATACTATCTTCAGGGACTAACTCAAATGGTACTGAAAGAAAGAAATCTGGCAGATAAATGTGTTTCATCTTGCAGAATTTAGAAAATTAAAATATGTATACCACACCATTAACACTTATTCAGGTTTTCAGTGGGCAACTGCTTTAAGCTCAGAAAAGGCTAATTCAGTAATCACACATTTATTAGAAGTTATGGCCATCATGGGTATACCTGCAGGAATAAAGACAGATAATGGTCCAGCATATATCTATAAAAAAAGGAAAAAGATTTTTGCTTATTATAATATAAAGTATACTGCAGGTATGTATGTATATATATATAATATATATATGAAATAAATATATATATATATATATATATATATGTGAATACATAGAGCTGATGTTGGAGTTGGAATTGGCTCTGTCTTTCTTTAAATCCATGTTGTAAAAAGATTCTAGCTCATGTCCAGAATTGTTTTCTATGGGATAGAAAGAAGAAAGAATGTAGAGAAAAATTACTTTTTTATACCTATTTTTGTCTCTATCATACCTTTCATTAAATATATATGTCTGTGTATGTCTATATAAATAACGTTTAAGTTTTCCACAATGAACAATGAATTTTCCTGCAGTAATTTTTGAAGTTTCCAGGAAGAAGATGAGGACCCCAAACAACAAAGCCACCTGTTTGATATGACATCATGATAATGATAGAGTTACTATAATACCTGTTTTGAGTACCAGCTGCTCAAGATAGTTCCAACTTGGTTAGCTGAAATGGTGCAATTTTTAATTACATCATGGCCAGAACTCCAAATAGGAACCTCAGAAAAACCTTACCGAATACTCAGAGAATATTTTGCAGTTATATAGACAGTAATCTTGGCATTTAACCATCATTTTACTTTTACAAGTTCCCACAGAAAAAACATCACCCCCATGACAGCTGAAAGTAATTTTAGAAGATGACATCCCCTCTCCCAACAAAGTTTTCCTCAGGGTTAGAGACATCATTTAGGTCTTGATTATAATTGGTATAGGTTTGGGGGTTGGGAGAAAATGATGTAGAATCAGAGATCTCTTTGAAAAAATGGGGTAATTGGATGGGATGATAGATTAGTATGAACATACATGAATAATAATAGTGAGTAATAGGGTGAATACTTGTGAGTTATTATTTATAGGCAATTTATATTGGTGTAGATTCTTGTATAATGATACAAGCTTAAATTATATTGAATATGTTACTATTTTCATTTATAATATTTGTATATGTAGGCAAAGTTATATTGTTATAGTGTATGCATGCATGCTTCTACCTCTACTTAAAACATTTTGTATATAGATACAATTTTAGGATACGTTTATCATATGACAATATACATTTCTACCTCTGATCAAGATACTTATACATTGTTTACATTTTGAGGCCATTGTCCTCATTTTTTGTACAGTTGTTCAAAGATTGTTTAATATTCTAATAAGAAGTCTTAGTCTTTAAGCTATATAGGTATTAAGAATTATAAGTCAGGGAAGGGGGAGGAGGAGGGGAGGAGATGGAAATTTTTAATAAAAAATGGGAAAAAACATACCTAAAAAAAAGAATTATAGGTCAATAGCCATCCATGTTTGTCATACTTATAGTTAGACTAATCAGGTTATTTGATAGATAGAGATTATATTCTGCATAGATGGGTAATCTTCAACCACTTCATACAGCTGTATATTATGGCACTTAAATAATTTTGGGTTCTGTTGAAGTGAGACACGATTGCTACTGGCAGTACCAATCTATTTCCAAGAGAATGTTGAGCACCCAAGACACTCCATTTGGAACTTGTTTTCTTTTTGGCAAAACGACTTTGGGCAGGGCATTCCCATGCATTGACCACTGACAAAATGCATAATATCTAGACAGTACAAACAGGATACAAGAAAAAAGACTGCTGAATCTTGCCAAGCAGGGTAAGATAGTTTTGAAATTTTTCCTGCCTCTGAAAATGGTCTGTCAGTTATTCTAGGTCTTAGCAAAAGTTGGTTGCTCCAACATTGCAAATGAGATCTTTGGTGATTGTCCAGGTAGGAAGTTGTCTCTGTCATTTGTTGCACATTTTGGAAGTTGCTTGATTGCACTTCTTACATACTCAAATAATATTATTTCCCTTTACATTTCTTCATTGGGGTTGAAACTAAATAGTTATAGTTAGTTTCTTCTCACGACTTGACCAAGTTATTTCTTTTATAAGACTTACACTCATTAGGATAGGATAATTATGGAAATATTTATTACATGTTTCTTACTTGATATTGTTTATGCTGGTTGTAATTCTAATTTTTATTCCTGATATTTGTTATTATTGTATATAACTTTGATTTTGGCTTAGAACTTTCTCATTTGAAAGGGGGTAGTACAGTAGGAATTACTATAGCCAGTAGGCTTTAAGTTACCTGCTCACTTTGGTGTGGACTCTTGTACTATATATGCTGATGTAAAGGTTGCATCTGCCCTCTTTTCCAGCTGCAAGATTTGGTTACTGTTCCCTGTTATAGCAGAGGATTGTGATCTATGAGTCTACACATAAATAAATAACTTTCATTATACTCAATCTGAGCTAGTGTGGGATTTCTTTTAACATCCTTCTTCAGAGATATAACTATATAAATTCAGGTTTGAATGAAAGTAATTAGGTTAGTTACACCTAAAAATGATTTTTTTCTAAAACAATGTGGTGTCTATTCTAATGAATCTTAGAACTGTCTTTGTGCAATGACTCTAAGGAAATATTACAACAGTTTCCTTACAAGTCTTCTAAGTGAAGTCGAAAAACAATGTATCAATGCAACTTTTAATGAGTCCTATTCGATATAAGATTGATAGAGGTTTTTAAATGCTTTTGTCTTAAAAATAAATCAGTGTGATGAAGAAAACATGCTCATAGGAGATATTTTCACAGCTGTCGGCCTTTTCAGTAATTAACACTTGTTTCTTTGTATACAAAATACAAGGTTCACACATGAGCTTGTTTATAAAATATTTCACAGGTGAACAGCAAACAGAATTTTCTAAATTATCTTATCCCACATTGAATCATTTTATACTCATTAAAGTGGTAATAGAAGGTAGAGAACATAGCCTTTGTACATGTCCCTGAAATTATTGCTACCACAACTTTAACAAAAGCTAATAATTAGAAAAACACATGCTTTGAGAGCACTTCCTTGTAAAATCATGATTTTTCTTCTCTTTGACTGTTAAAGAGTAGTACTATAACAGCAAAATATGGAAAATATGGATAATTATTTTTATCATTGTTGTAGTTTGAGAAAGAGCAGCCCACATAGCCTGATATATTTAAATGTTTGCTTCACATTGCTGAATCCGTTTAGGAAAAATTAGGAAGTATTACCTTGGTGGAGTAGGTGTGTTATTAGGGTTGAGTTTTGAGGATTCAAAGGCTCACAGCCATCCTCCTCTGCCTCTCTACCATGCTCGCTCTGTCTCTCTGTCTCTCTGTCTCTTTCTCTGTCTCTCTCTGTCTCTCTGTCTCTCTCTCTCTGCAATTTATAGATCATATGAGAGCTTTCAGCTACTACTTTAAAGACGTGCCTCCTGGTCTGAAGCCATGCTCACTGCCTTGTTGGTCTGAAACTGATCAAATAGATATTTTCTTTCTTAAATTGCCTTTGTCATTGTGTCTCTTCATAGCAACAGAATGACTGTAAATAAGTCAGGCATCAACAGAAGAGTAGACAATGTCAGACTATTTAAAATATTGTTTTTAAGCATACATAGGCATGTGTGAATATATTTTTTTAAATTAATTTGATACATTAAAAATTATTTTGAATTACTACTTTTACCTTCACATATCCAGTAAATGTTTCTTGGCAGTTGCAGGTTTGCTCAAAAGACAGAGAATGAGTCATGAAAATTGGCACATGATTTGGCTCTCACAAATAATTCTTTTTACCTGTCAGTTGATAACAGTTTTGGATTGTTACTCTGTTGTCATTCTGACCTTGCATGCTTCCTTTTGCGCTGCCCCACACACACCTGAGCATTCTGTTCCACCTTTCCTTTCTCTGCTATGTTCTGTTTGTCCTTCAGGTACTGCTCCCTGCTTTACTGCATCTTCTACAGAGTGTGTCTTCTCTGTATAGCGGAGTGAAAAACAAAATACCCACACTTGTCCTCCAGTGAGGGATCTCCTGGACCCTGCTCAAACATCTGAAATTGTTATTTCATGTTCTCCGGGATTTCTGATAAGACTATAAACCCCAAAATCAAATTTTTTTTTTAAGATCACTGCTTCATAATGATTTGTCACAGCATTAAAAAAAAAAAAAAACACTATGTCAAGTTCTAATTTTAAGAATACTCTAATATTTATCTGCTGTTTTCAGGCTTTTTAGTTTAATTTTATGCTTTTGAGTTATATGATAAATATAATCGTAATTATTTTAATATAACGTACAGATTTTAATGTTTTCTTTTGACAGTTCTTTATCAAGATATTTTCTCACATTTTTTTTAATTTTATCTACCAATACCAGTTCCCTTTCCCTCTCCTCCACCTGCTCCCCCACCTTCCCTGCACCCCACTCCCCATCCATTCCTCAGAGAGGGTGAGGCTTTCCATGAAGAGTAAATAAAGTCTGTCACATCACTTGAGGCAGGGCCAAGGCAGTATTTCTTCCCTGAATCTAGGCTAAACAAGGTATCCCTCCATAGGGAATGGGTTTCAAAAAGGCAGTTCATGCACTAGGGATAAATACTGGTTCCACTGCCAGTGCCCCACAGACTTCTCAACATGCACAACTGTCACCCACATTCAGAAGGCCTATGTCAGTCCTATGCTGGTTCCCTAGCTGTCAGTCAGGAGTCAGTGAAGAGCTAGTGGGACTTAGCTTCTTTATTCAAGAATATTTTGTCAGGCAGTGGCAAATTTTGCCAGGTCTTTAATCTCAACACTCAGGAGGCAGAGGTAGTCAGATCTCTGTGAGTTTGACATGAGCCTGGTTTACAAGAGCTACTTTCAGGACAGGAACCAAAGCTACACAGAGAAAAAGAAGAAAATCTTGTATTGCAGATTAAACTAACAATTTATACTTTTATTTCTACATTGTTTAACATAAAGTTATTATTTTTATTTCAAAGTGTTATATGTAGTGGGAAGTTTTTGTTTCTGATATTTTGTACAGGTCTAGTTTGGTTTCTTTAAGAATAGTAAAGTTTTATTATAAAATATAAACTTTTTTTAATTCATTGAATTTTTGAAAGGAATGATGTAGTAATTGTTTGAACATCTATTTCACATGTAAAACAAATAATTACTATGTTAACAAGATAACAACACAGTAGGATAATCTTCGTTTTCTGAGGTTTTGTGTTCCCTGGTCTTAGTCACAGCAAACCTTCACTTTGTATCATGTCATGCGATCATAGAGGGATGGAGACTGAGATGCTCCCATATAATCGCTGAACACAATACACTCACTCAGCTTTCATTATAGTGTATTACACCTGCTCTGCTTTACTAGTAGTTATTGATTCCAATCTCTTTTTGCTCTCTGTTTATGAATTCAGCTTTCCACAAATTTTGTGATATGCAAAAGTTAAGGGATTCAGTAGAGGACTACAAATCCAGATAGTGGCAGACCTCAGCTTGTTGACAATGAACCATGTGATACTAATCCCTAACTTACTTTGTGAGACATTTATTTTTTTCTATTCATTGTTAATGTTGTTTCTTGTAAGCCCTCATGATTGTAATAGATATCAATGCTGATATAACATATAAGCATTTGCATGACATCTTTGAAACACTTTCATTTGAGTAAAGCTTTGAAAAAATCAATTTTAGCTAAGTAAAATATAGTACAGTCTCCCTTGACATGGTTTGTGCATGTAGTAACTGGTCCATCAAGAAACTACTCATTTTTGATTGGCAAGAGATGGACTGGCACTTCACAGTTATTTTAAACTATAATTCTTTAACTGTCAACAAACTAACACTTCAATTGACATGCTATTAAAATTGCCCACTTTTTTTTCTTTGTCTAATTTATGGAAATATTTTTCCATATCTAACATAGTTTGAGTTCAATTTTATTATCAATATGAACAGATTTATTCAGCAGAAATGCTAAACTTTTAATTGATCTCCACATTTCAAATATTCCTTTGTTTATTTTTAAATATAGGTTTGTCATATTTTTTTCTTTCAAAAACTTTAAAGTCTCAGAAGAGGGCATTCACTGTGAAGTTTTTTTCTATGAATATTAGAAGCTGCACTTATACAGTCTCATCAACATGACTGCCTAAACATAAGTGAACAATGGCAACAATAGTTGTGCTAACATGGACAGGGAAGCTTCTTCAAGGCAGAGCATCACAACTGATAATCCAACAGGAAATGATCAGCCCAGAAGACATACACATAATAGTAGCATACAGACTGAGCAAGTTGTATTTATGGCTTTAGGAATATATATGGGTGTAGCAAAAATGAATAACAAGAAACTAATATTTATAGCCTTAAAATTTACACACACACACACACACACACACACACACACACACACACATATATATATATATATATATATATATGAGTAATTTTTTGTTCACACTTTCTATATGACCTCCGTTGGCTAGACATATTAACATACATATTATTTTGGACTTCCTATTCTACCTAATTATGCCATAATCCAGAATGTTTAAAGAAATGATTATATACTGATGACCAGTCAAGTAATTGTTTATCCATAACCTTTGCTTGTCTTTTTGGGGAGTAAATTTTACACGTAGTCTATCAAGTATTATAAAGAATAAATGCTTATCTGTTAAGTTTTAATTTTAATGCTGCTTGTTATCAGTACACTGCTATTATTGGTAACTTAGATTTTCATAATTAATATGTAGTTCACTTTTGGTTTCAGTAATAAGTTGTATTTTAAAATACTAATTTAATTCCTTCCATAACATTTTAATATGTGTATATATTATATTGAAGTTATTCTCACCCCAATCTTCTTCCTACTCCTGTTAACATCTCCTAGTCCCTCCTTTCCTATATCTATGCCTTTTTGTTTTCTTTTGTGACACACAAAGTTTAACCAGGTCCACATATCTATGGATATTTAATTAGCCAAAGAAAACTAGTAGATTCACTACTATGTACATATCTGAGGATCATATATAATAACTCCTTCTCTCAGAAACTCTGTGTGTATTCAGTAGTTTAGCATGGAGTTGCAGGACCAAAAAAATTTCTATATATTTCTATAGATATATATATAGTAATATATATCTATATTACTAGATGTTAAATTAGCTATGTCATTTATAAAAGACAGGAAAAAAATCCAATTGTTCTCACTCTTGCTAATTTTATACTCTTCCTGCTCCATCTTCAAAGGTATTGACTGAGCCTAGAGTAAAAGAAAAAAAAACTAGGGCTGAGTACTCAACAAGTAAAATTCTGAGTGACTTAAGAAGCCAAGAATTTCTACATGGACTTATTCTTTGAAAAGAGAAGCATCTCATGTTGAGCCTGAGAGTAGCAGTTATTTGTGCATATAAAGATCAATGTTTAAAAGGCAGTTGCCTGCCATGTCGAGTTAGCTGAGCACTAGTAAAGTGTTCATACATAATTTCCTCATGCATGGAATTTTTATTTGTCTTGCAGAGTAAACTTGGGTTTCACACTTATAGTGGTGTATTTCCCCTACAATCATCATGCTATTGAAAAATATAATACATCTTTATTGGTGAATTGGTAGTATAATTCACAGGATTTGTATCTGGGTAAAATTGCTGATAACCTTTTATCTCTTGAGAGATTACATTGCACCTTCTTTGATTATTAAAGCTGACCATCAGTTAAGAAGATTCTTGGTCAACTCTTGATTGCTTTTTCCATATATTTCAAACAAAATGTATAGTGTCTTCAAGAACTGGGTCTTATCAGCTGGTTCTGGTGTATAGCCAAAAGTCATGGCCAAAGACTGTTTTGCTTAGGGCCCCTCTGGAATGCCTGTGATGAAGAATTCATAAGGAGGTGTACCACATGTGGCACTTGGTTATTTTGTATGATTTTAAACCTGTCTCTTAAAAAAATAAAGAGTTTTGTTATCTGAATTCCCAGCACAATGGAGGTAAAGGCAGAAAGACCCTTATTTAATTAAATGTTAATGCTGAGAAGAATATATATTTTTAAATTTTCATAATTCTTTAGGAACTCTCTAGTAGTTCTATTATTATGTTGTTTTTATACATGTTTGCTAAAGTTTACCTGCCTAATTAGAGAAAAATCTATTAACAAAATAAGAGGAAGTTATTATTTATTTCCTATTCAGACAAAATTGTAATCCATTTCATATGTGATCAATTTCATAAAAAAACTTGGATTTTCACTCATCAAGGTTTGTTGAATGTGCCTTTCGTTCTTGTGATGCCTTTCGTTCTTGTGATGCATTTGCAATCTTAACTTATCCCATCATTTTAGATCGTTTTCCTTTAATTTTCATGTCCTTGACTCCAGTTCCTTTATATGATGTTATAATATATGTTACTTTGTTTTGTAATTAGTGTTTGATTACAATGTAATGTTATAAATTTCACTATGAGATTATATACATGTATGTAATTGGATTCACTTACATTTGTCCCTTGGGGAATTATTATAGTTTCCATTGCTGTGTTTCAGTAAATCTATTTCCATCTACAGTCAATGTCTTCATGCACAGTAACAAAGTAAGTGGGCTACATTTCTTCATTGGGCTCCACCAACTCGTTCTTAATTGAGACATTGTATTCCATATATAACATTGTCAATGACAACAAGCATGCAGTCTTTCTTACAACTTATATTTTCTCATTTGTCACAGTCTTTAGGTAAAAATTTATTTCATATGTTGTATTGGGAATTCTTACTTGTACATTTTTCTCATATCTTTTTTTTATTTTTATTAGATTTTAGAGAATTTCTAACAATGTGTTTTGATTTTATTAATTTTTAATTCTAACTCCTCTCTGTTAAAAGCCCCTTTGAGTATTCATGCAACTTCATGTCCTTTAAAAAATAGTCAAATTATTCATTAGTGTTTTACTCTTCCAGTAAATTCCTTTTGACATTTTCTTGTGATTGAACTTTTCATCTTCTTCATTTTTTCTTCCCTTTATTCTTCATTAATTCTGGTTCCTTGATTAATGTACAAGTTGTCATTAACTTTAAAAATTGTTTATATAATTTTATAGGTAACTAGTAATATTATACATCTTTACTCCTGTACAATTTAGAAACTATATTTTTTGTTGTGATAGTTTTCCATTCTGCTCATCCCACAATAAAAATGCATAAACTGTATTTTTTGAAATAGTTTTTGCCATCTGCTAAGTGCATTTCTAGCTAGCTCTTACATATTAAATTAACCTATTCCTATTATTTTATATTTTAGCATGAGGCCTGTGGCATACTGGCAAGGTTCCAGCCAGCAGCTCACATCTTTCTCCTCTGGCAGCTAACGTCTTTCTCCTCTGACAGCTACATTGTGTCTCACTAACTTTGCCTTCTTTCTCTATATTTTTTCCAGCCTGGCTATATTCTGTTAAGCTATTGGCCAAAAGTAGCTTCTTTATTAAGCAATGGCAATAAAACAAATTCATAAAATATACAGGGAAACTTCAAATCACCTCCCCTTTTCTGTCTAAATAAAAAGGAAGGTTTTAACTTTAACATAGCAAGATTAAATAAAATTAAAAGTTATCAAGCAAGAACTATAGTTATAATATTTATATCTACTTTATTATCATAAGTAAGAAAAACTATAATTATAACTATCCATTCTTCAACTCTATCAAAGACTGTAGAAAGATATAATATTACTTAAGTTAACAGGAAGTGCATTGTAAGCTACTTCAAGAACTCTAGTATTGACCAAGAAATCTTGTTGCTGGGCTGAGATGGCTCAGAGGTTAAGAGCACTGACTGCTCTTCCAGAGGTCCTGAGTTCAATTCCCAGCAACCACATGGTGGCTCACAACCATCTTTAATGAGATCTGGTGCCTTCTTTTGGTCTGCAAGTATACATGCAAGCAGAACACTGTATATGTAATAAATAAATAAATCAAAAAAAAAAAAGAAATCTTTTTGCCTGAACAGTCACCCTAAGTCTTGTAACACCGAGGCATCTAAAGGTACATAGTATCCAGGAGACTTTTCCATAAAGTAGGAAATTTGAAGATCTCTTATATCTTGTATTGGCAAAATTATTAATTGCTTTCTTCTGTGTCCTGCAGAATGTCTGGAAGACACTTTTATGAAGCAGAAACCCTGAAGGGCAATCTCCCCTTTAGGTAAGTTCAGCGGTCATTTTTCTGTGGGTCCTGCATGTCCAGTTTGTATAGAATAACATCAAACAGTCCAGGCAAGAATAGTTTCTTGCCCAAATGGCTAACAAACTCCTTGGGCAGCCTATATAATGCCCATCATCCTCTTGAAGTACATTGGTTCTGCCAAAAGAAGATGTATGTCACTGTCATGAAAAATCCTAAATTCTTAAAACATTTTAAATGCCATAGTCTGTAGTCTTTGAAATATCTGAAGAATATCTATCCGTTTAAAATACCTCTTTTTACGTCTAGAAAATGTAACTAACATGACTATAAGCTTGACTATTAGAGATTATTATTACCCTGTATTTTTAACTAAATATTGCAATTTTAAATGAGCTGCACAAACACAATACCTTAATCAAAAGAGCAGAAATATATGCATAACAACATTGACTTTAAATTTGTATTAATAAACCAACATCCATAGCAATTCAAATCTTTATAGCACATTCCCCTTCAAATGTTAACAAACATGTATAAACAGTATCTGGGAATTTGGGTGTAGATTTTTCCAAAGTGCTTCCTGTTTTATGTAGACCAAAGTATTTTTAGGCATGTTAACAGTGACTTCCTGGGTTTTTTTTTCCATCAAACCACGTTAGTCTATAAGGAGTCCACAGACTGTCAAAGTAGAACCCTTAGACTCAAAATTTGAAGTCAAGATACCTTTAAAATATGTTTGTTTAGCTCAGCAGCCCATGCTAAACATCTCTTTGTACTTAGCTCCTTCACAGTCAAAAAATTCAAATAAAGCACAATAGTATACATAATCCAGACTATCTGTATATATTGTATCTTTATGTGGCTTACTTTACTTACTATGTTGCTTTTTCTACAAATTTAATATTTATTTTATTATCTTCACTACTTTAGTCTATGACTGTCTGTGCTGGTCTATACTCTTTTTCCTCTCTCTCTCTCTCTCTCTCTCTCTCTCTCTCTCTCTCTCTTTCTCTCTCTCAAGCCTACATACACTTATCTAACACTGTGACCCATTAGGTCTTTTCCATCTGGATTTGTTTTTATTTGTATATCTATAACTATCTTTTGACCAGAAGTGTTTATTTTTTTAATGCTAAGTATGTGTGGCTAGGACCAAGGCTGCTTTGTCTTTTGGCTCTGCCCAGTCCAACATGGCAGAGGTCTGTTTACCACCTCTGTGAGTCTGCATGCTGCCCCAGTTTCAGATATACAGTGGGTCTATGTCACACCATTAAGGAGTTTGTAACATGCAGCTCACAAACCCTATTTAGATGCACTATAGCAGGACCTCCTAATGGAGTTAGAAACATTTGTGCCAGTGTTTTTAAAGAAGGCATGCAGTTTTTACTGCTAAAACTGAGTCAGGAAGCCTTCTCTTAAAAGAATTGTGCCTCTGCTTGCTTCTAACAGAGCCCAACTTATAAAACGCTGCTACCAAAACGTCACACAAACTCTGTTCAATTGTGTCTAGAATTCCTTTATGAGCTTTTAAGTTTTAATGTGGATATAATCAACTATGCTGGGGAGTCAGTTCCATGGAGGAGTCTGCTCATTACTTCCTGGCTTCTTAGACCCACAATAATCACTCAGAAACTATATTATTTGCAATATTGTTGTCAAATCGCTTAAGAATATTGCTAGCTAGCTCTTATATCTTAAATTAACCCATTTTTATTAATATTTTTATTGCCACATGGCTGTGACTTACCAAGTAAAGTTTTGGCACATCTGTCTCTAGAGGCAGTTACATGGTATCTCACTAACTCTACCTTCTGTCTCTCTATATCTTTTCCAGCCTGTCTATATTCTGTTAAGTCATTGGACAAAAGAAGCTTCTTTATTAACTGATGGCAATAGAACATATTCATAGCATACAGAAGGGAATCACACAGACATAGGTATAATCATAGCTACAGTACACAGCTCAATTTGGGGAGTCATAGCAGTTTTTCTTTTTACACAATAGGATGGTAAAACAACTAAGTCTTTATTGGGTATGAATATTTTTAAAAAATACTTTAATTCAAAATGAAAATTACTAGTTTAAATTTTTTATAATATTACCAATATTAAAAATATTTTGTATCAATCAATTCTTAGAAAACCACTACCTCTACATGCACATATATAAACATATGAGAAGAATATTAAAATGAGACATCTAAAAGCTTCAAATAAAGAATGAAGATTAGTCATTTTTCCATAGGAACATTAGGTCCATCCCTAGACCAATTGTAAAAGGATCACTGGACATTGTCAAGTATAGAAATGTAAATACAATTTTTTGTAAATATCCTTGATGTAACCTAGTCCTCGTACTACAAGTTTTATTTGGTGACAAGAGACAATCAGTTGGGACTCTGATGTTATTTGGAAACTTCATTAGGATTGCCTTTATAAATTTTAGGAAGGGAGAAAGTTTATTGAATATAGAAAAGAACGGTGGATATATATAATTTCTTCTGCAAAATGAGCAGATGCAGTTTTTTTCAAAGTAAATGCATAGCTTGCTAAAAGTAACAAATAGAATTCATAAGGAAAGATTACTTTTTTCTTTTCCTGGCACAAAAATGTAGATAATTAGGAATCACAATATTAATGGATATAGAATCATTGAACTTATGCCGCATGAGAAAATTAAAAAGCATAAAAATAACAAATAGCTTTCTCATATTACATATTTCTCCTGCCGTATTCTGAAAGCTTGACTCTCTTTAACTATGCTGATAAAAGGCTATTGCTCCTGCACAGTCATTTTATCACTTCCAAATATTTCAGCATGTCTTCTCAGAACCACTTAGTGCCTAGAAATAGATTTGACACAGGAACAACTCATCAAATAAGAAATGAATAAATGGATTAATGAGTGAAAAGCAAAATATTACAAATATAAAAAAAGTCACATTCTGTTGTCAAGGAATTGTTTTTTAGGTTTCATAGGAGTTTTTTTTTTTAAGATGTCACCAATATCTCTCTCTGTCTGTTTCTTTTTACAACCTTCTTTTCAAAAATAGTAATTGTTTAGGGATAAAAATTTTAAAACTATTGCAGTTTCCTTATGTTATTGTTTAAGTCCAATGAAAAATAGAAACTTTCTATTTTTATTTTGTACATATTATTATTCACTGCAAAAAAAGTCTGAAGTATTAAATTATTTCAAGTGGAGATGCCAATTTAATTTTCAAAAATGTAGAAAATTTGAATTATGAAGTCAAGCTGGTCTTAAGACTGAGTAATAATGTAGAATTTGTATCATTCACTGAGTGTACTTGTTTTGTGATGTTTTCCAAACTATTGATCTATAATAAAACAAATAAAGTCTGTGAAACAGTATTCCAAACAACTGCAACCCTGAGATACTTGAAAATCATTTTTAAATTAAATAATTTAGTACAAATTCTTGCAATAAAATTTTCTATAAATAATTCAGAAATCCTAGCTCCCACATCTTGAGAGAACATATCATGGAAAACAAACCATATTGTAGTTTCTACATCCTGTATAATAGTCTTATATGTTAATTCTTTGGGGTCATTAAGTGGTTTATTAATATTTAATATACTTTACTCATTGATTTGGACATCAATCTTAGAATATGTATATATGAGAAATAAATTTTAAAATGAATAGTGATTTCAAATTATATCACATTAGAAATCTTTATGTTACACATAGTAAAAATATTTTATATATTCATAACTTTTCATTATTCTTTGCTATGTACATGGCATCCTAATAAAAAGTGTCAGTGGAAAATGAGAGCTAGAAACCACTGCCATAATAGCTATGGTTTTTACATTTATTAATATAAAATTAAATGATGCCATTGACTGAAAGTCACTTTAAAAGAATTTGTTTCAGATTCTGCCTTTCATTCATTAATAAAAACTAATTTATATAATGAAACTTACTATCTGAGAAGCTGCTTTTCTAGCAATTATAAAAACAGAATAGTCCTCTAATTCACATAACATGAAGTCAGGGCACACTAGTTCTGAATCACAGCACTCTCTCAAGGACATTTGATAATGGCAACAAAGCAGTGGAATGACCAGAAGGGCCATGGGTTCTTTGCTTAAAAAGATTCTGTGATACTAACTCCTGTTTGGAAAAATTTTTTAACTTGCTAAATTCAACAATCCAAACTCCAAACTTGATGGAGAGACAGGGAGGAGTCGATGGAGAGTAGAAGGGAGCTAGAGGAGTGAACTGGAAGAGGGAGGGAGGGGAAACCTACTCAGATAAATTTTACAAATAACCAAGATCTAACATTTAATAATGTACAACTCACAAGTAAAATAATTCATCACAGTAGGTAAAGGGAATTACTAGGGAATGGTATATCCACTATTGCAACCATTAATGTAGACAGTCTAAAATATGTCATTCATGGCAAAAGTGGTTCAATCTTGAATTTAGGGTTCTTCTGCCATATTATAGTATTATAAGAATGCACAATCCTAACCAGAACTTACCTCTGTTTTATCAACTTTCTTAGCTGAATATGATAAACTGTCTCATAATTAATTTAGAGTAACCTGAGATATTGGAAAACTTACTAGTCACTAAAAAATAGTAACAGTTTGCAAATTTGCTTAGTCTGAAATGTTGAATATATTTCCATATTGAACAAAATGTTTAGAGAATAAATAAAAGTCACCCTTAATAAAATTAACTGCTCTAAAGTAAGTCTTAAAAAATAGATCTGATTTACAGGTTAATTGTTATAATTCCAAATGGAATTTAATGCACCAAATATAATACTCATCAAAGCTACAGTAACAAATGATATTACATAAATGAAGTAAAGAAATTTATCTGTCTGAAATAATTTAATTTCCCCAACATTATATCTGTTTTCTTTTATATTGAATTCAAGATAGGGAAAATGTTTGAGTGGCTGCCTTGGTTCATCTGCAGTTTTGTTTGTAAAATGACCACAATAAATGGATTTCAGTTTTTAAAAACAAAAATAACCATTTTTGAAAAATCAACCCTACTGCATTAACAATTATGATTAAGTAATGGAAGAGTAGCATCAAGTGCACAACATTGATACATTCAAAAATAATAATGATTCTCCTCTTCCTTCTTCTTTTGTAGTAATGAGGAGTGGGCTTCATTCCCACTGCCCGGCTAGCTTAACCCTGAAATAATCACAGAAACTGTATTCATTTAAACACTGCCTGGCCTATTAGTTCTAGCCTCTTATTGGCTAACTCTCACATCTTGATTCAACCCATTTCTAATAATCTGTATGTCACCATGAGGTTGTGGCTTACCGGGAGAGATTCAGAATGTCTGACCTGGCAGCTTCATGATGGCTCTCTCTCTCTCTCCCTGCCTTCCTTCTCACAGAGTTCTGTTCTGTCTACTCTGCCCATAAAAGGCCTGCCCTATCAAAAGGCCAAAGCAGCTTCTTTATTTGACCAATGAAAGCAACACATAGAAAGAAGAGCCTCCTATACCATTCCTTGAGACATTATGTTTCAACTCCTAGACTCTTTCACAAAAGTGTTTTACTCTGGAGCCTTTCTTCAATCCATTGTGAAACTCTTCATTCTGAGACTCCAAGTCTTAGTTCAGCATCTCCTTATCTCATTCTCAGTAACTTTCTGGGACTGAGATATTTCCATTTTGTATGTATGTGTGTGTGTGGGGGGGGTGTCAACCACCAACCCACAGAAACACTCTACCGGGGACCCAATAGATATTACATTTGCCTAGGATAAGGTACAACAGCAACCAATGTAGGGAACACCTATCCAATAAAGACAAAAACAGAAGCCTATACGAAAAGACTTCAAAAATCATAAATCTAGGGGCCTAGATCTTAGTGCAAAAATAGTAACACAACTTCATGTAATCTAAATTTGGAATTGACATAAGAAAATATAAAATAGCAATTATTTGTATTACATGAACTATCCATTTAATAAATTCATGATGCAAGGTCCAGTTATAAAGTCATATAGTTACTTCCTGGCCAGTACAAATAGACACAAATTTTGGAGGCAAAAGAAGCAGCAGTACCATCATCATTATCATCTAATTGTTTCCAAAGTATATTACCCTGATTGTGACACTAAAGTGATCAATTCTTGTCATTTTGTCCCTTATGTCATTATAATACCTTAGAGCATGATGCTCTTTTTTTTATAAATTGTTGTAATATACTCTTTCTTTCTTACATTCAATAATAGATAAAACTACAGAAAATCTTGACAAGAATCCTATTACATGATATAATGATTTGTTTATTACAAAGAAACTAAACTATAGAAGGTAAAACATTTTCAAATAAATGATACTTAATGCTAATACAACAGCTCATGCTACAAAAAGGTACAAGCAGTCTCTTATGTTCTCTCTCATTCTGAGTCTTTGACATGTATAATCTTTTCTGTTTTGTCAAATTTAGACCTTACAGATATGGAACTTGATTATGTTATAATATCTTGAACATATCAAACTTTAATCATGGAATCATATTAAAGGAATTCATATAGAGTAATGTGATTTTCACAGACTTGAGAATTATCTCAATCTGTTTAACATATTTTTATCTAGAAGACTTGTAAGAGGATGTTGATAATACTTAAAGTTTTCTTTGTTGGCATATAATAATAATACAAAGAATTTTAAAATATATGTAGTGATACGTTCATCTTCACAAAGATAAGTACATTTGAAGCTAATGATGTTTTCCTTAAATTTTGTAAATGTAAATTTTTGCACAGTTCTTAAAGTTATAACTAGCCATAAAGCTAAAATAAGAAAAATCATGCCAAATTAGTTTAGTACCTGATACCTAATTGTACAACATTTTGCTTAAAATGCCTACTTGAGCTTTTAATTATTGATATTTTCTTCCTAGACCCTTAGATTTATGATTTTTGAAGAGTCTTTTAATATATATATATATATATGTGTGTGTGTGTGTGTGTGTGTGTGTGTGCATATATATATATGCACTATAGTGTCTTTGTAAATTTATCTGTCCTTTAAAAATCCACACATAATATTATTTTAGATCTTAAATGTGCATTTAGTATTGTGTTTCTTATCTTAATTTGAATACTATTGCCTTTAATTAGAACCATAATTTACATGACTACATAATTAAAACTAAAGTTTCAGAAAAATAGAAACAAAATAAATGACATATTATTTTAGAGAGATTTAATTCCTAGCACAATATAGAGATCTATGATTTTTTCTTGGAAAATATCAACAAATACTTATTCATTCCAGATGGAACTCTGATATTAGACCAGTGTAGTAATTCTAGTTGGCAAAACAATAAGTGTGGTGGAAGTACTTACGGGAGTATAAGCAAGAAATTGCATACATACATGAGAACCAGTAACATGAATATATATGTATATGACTATCTAAAAGCTCTGTCAGCAAGTGAGATAGTTCAATATAGTGCACACTTTGGTCAATAACCCCCAACTACAAGATTTTTTTTTTTTTTTTTTTTTGGATTTCAGCTCCAGATATTGGTTCCTTCTTACAGAATGGGTCTTAAATCCAACCAAAAAAAAAAAATAGATGGAATGTATTAAGTCATTTTATTGCTATACCAGCAGGCAGACTGATGGCATGCTTTGTCCATAATTAAGCTGGACTGTCACTGACTGTGTTCTTTAGAAGCCTATACTGTGTCTCCTGACATATTGAAGGCCAAGTGACAATAGGAGCTGCTGGATGAACTCCGATATCTTTTTTTTCATGGCCTAAATGCTAAAATGTAGTAGTTTTAGCAATAAAGATTGACAGCTTGCTCTGACATATCAAAAGTTATGGCAATACTCTTTGTACTTTGTGGGGCTCAGAGAACTTTCAAATACAAGATGTCACAAGAAAGTCCATGATCTCTGACACTATAATTTTCTCTCCAGAATTTGATGATCTTCAGGATTCATACTAGCTACCATTTCCGTTTTAGTCCTTTAGCTACTGATTTAATATCATACTCTTTCATTCAAAACAACCCATGTAGACTTATAAGATAGACTGCATCACTTCGGTAATCTATAGTCTTTCTCCCAGTTCTGCATAGCAGTATTTGTGAAATGCCTGCCAATTCTGTCAGTTTTCTACAGATGTCCATGCATAACCTGGAGAGAGGTGGCTCTTTTCACTTATTATTTCACATGTTTTTGTAAATGGAAATGCTTGCAACAGAGCCACTTTCAGGTAAAATTATTCAATAATTACTTTTTATGGTGTGTATTAGTATATTGTCTTGCAGGTGATAAAAACACATAGTGAATATTTGCCTCCCCCTAGGCTAAACTTTATTCTTTATGTACAATTAAATTTTCTGTGATAATATATTTTTTTCTCTGAATATATCTCATGAACAGAAAGAAGCTAAATGTCTGCCATCAAATTAATATTACTCTTTAAGATAATTTAAGACTACATTTTTTCTCTGCTCCCTTACATTCCTCTCCCCTCCCCCAAAAATGTAGAGCTCAATAAAAATAAAACAGACTATATGTTTAACCTGCTGTCCTAGTGTGCATTCAACTTGTTTTAGTTCAAGCTGTCTTTAATAGAACAATGCAACCAATGATATTATGCCTTGGAATTGTTATGTAAACATCTTTCTAACCTCAGCTAACATGCATAATTTATTGTTAAATTAGTGTTCTTCTGTACTCATGAACCAGAAAGGTGTATGTCTGCGTCTGTGTGTGTGTGTGCGTGTGTGTGTGTGTGTGTATTATGGTAACCATTTTCTAAAAGTAACCATCATGTTGGAAACAACCTTTAAAAAAACAAATATCTCCATAAATGTCAAAAACATGTGAATATAGCTTGACAACATCTGTTTGCAGTGTTGAGTGCTATTCAGGGTCAGTAGTGGTCAGTAAAATAACTTCCACTGTACAAAACCATTAAAGATTTATGTGAGTTTCCCTCATCTCTTTGCCATACCATTCATTCTATGCTGCTCAATGAATACAAGTAAATCACTTTGTTTGAGACACACACAGATTCACACAGAAAGAGAACATAGATACACATTCAGACACACAGAATCTGAAAAGAAATGGCAAAGCTGACATTACACAAATACAGACGATATACACACAAGGCACAGAACTCAGCTAACAAGAATAGAGAGATTGACACTCGCAAAGAACTGCAGAAAGGCTAATGACTGCAGACCAGAGAAAACAGAAGACATAAGGAGAGATATGAAGAATTCAAATTGGGGCTCACACTCTGCCAAATTAATCCAAGAAGAATTTGCTTTATTTTACTTCCTTAACATAATATTGATACATATTCATTATCTTTAATGTGCTAACCAGCATCTGTCTTCTGCCCAATGCCAATGGTGTTTTGAGGGATTATCATGAGTTAATGTAGTAATAAGATAAAGTATGAAGTACACCTGAAGTGTTTTGCTTACTAGTAAGGCACTTTACTACAAATCTGCAATATAACATGAAGCCTGTGGTTATATACAGCACTAATTCATAGACAACATTTGTACAACACATCTAAGGGGTTTCTGGAGATGATTCAGCTCAAGGACATCTTCATAGCACAGGATGCTGTGAAGACTTCCTCTAAACTCTAATTCTTAAATTCTTTCTTTCGTCCTTTTGTTAAGATTTTGCTTTATAACACACAGCATTTGGCTCAGTTTCCTTAGACTTCCAGCTAACTCAAATCTATTCCTGATTTCAAGTAACAACGTTCTCTGTCTTTCTTTATGTTCATTTTCTCCTAATTGCTTTAGAAACCTATGGACCTGATTGCAAGTGCATTAGAATGAATGAGGCATCATTTAGTTCCACCAAGACCCTCAGCAAACCACTGTATCTCCATTCCCTTTTTAGACCTCTCTTGAATCAAACTCATTATCAACATCCTTGTGAACACTGTCCTATCCTGCCTAGTGAACCAAGTGTCAAACACAGTCTTTTATGTATAGTCCCCTCAGTAACCTGTCCTTCCTCTTGCAGTGCCTTTAAGTCATTTGATGTCGGGAATAACTAAGCTCATATGAACCATTGTATCAGTAAATGGGTTATAATATGTTGGTTCAGGTTATTAGTCATTCTCTTAAGAAGCATTGGTAATTGTATTACTCAGTTGCTCCAGTTCCACAGCACTCTGAACCTAACCACTCTGTATCTTGTGGCCTCATATCCAAGGATGTGTGAGAGAATCTCTCATCCCTTTCTAAATTCAAGTAGTCCAGATACGGAGAACTCCCTAATTTTACTGGTTTGATTTCTGTATTGGGTTACATTAAGACTTCTGACTACTTGCTAAATTGAGAATTTTGTTTCTTTATTAAATCATGGTTCAGATGGGTACTCTGTACCACTTATAGCTTATGCTTTATCTCTTCACATTATGGTTATAAGCATGGGTTACATATTTATGAATCTCAGGATTCCTTAGCACAGATCTATTTATACTTCCTTTTCCTCATGTGCTGTGGCTTCACAAAATAGCAAGATGATCCTTCCATCACATATTCCCTTTTATCCATATTTCCTGTCAATTCAGAGGTTAATATAAAGGCTAGCATCTATATATCTTTGTATCAGAATTCTATTATGTTGCTGAGTTTTTTAGTAGAGATGAGGCCTTAATATCCATAGCAAAGTGAGTATATTGTATATATACTCTTTATGGTACCATTTCATGGGTACTCCCACAAAATGCATTCCTTAATCTTTTGATCATTTAGGGAAAATAGCTGTATTTGTATGGCAGATGCCATTTATCAAAGAGCCACACCATTTCATATTATATAAAAGAAAAAACTGCCCTAGAATGCCCTGCTCCAAAGACTCTACTTCATTTTCATATGGCTCAACTTTGATGACATGTATTATTGGACATCAGAGTACAATAGTATTCCTTGCCACAGTAGCAGGGAAGCACATCGTGTCATATCACACAAGAAAATCTAACTCCTTGGAGACTGCCTCTGAGGAGATACTCCTTTGTCATGCAGATCAGAGCAGCTACATATGTTAACATTACTACAGGAGCCATTCAGCTGTTCCTCCTCAACACACTGTTGGTGCTATTGGTCTCCATGTGGGTACCCACTGTGTTGCATAATTTTCCTGGCAACGATTGAATAAACATCTATCCATCATAATGAGGTTCTTGAGGTCAGAACAAAGAAATGATGCCACCCAAGTGTGGCTTTGTGACACAGGTATGTCTGTCTGTGTGTGTTAACTTAAATGAGCATAGATGAATAGTTACGCAAGCGTTGGTGAGTGGGTGGGTGGGTGTTTAAAGGCAGCTGCATTATCAGAAAGTTAACCAACAAGGATAACAACTCATGGAGCCTACATCATGTGCTCAACATTAAGTACTTTACTGCACATCACAGGGACCATGTGTCCTAAGTTGAGAGCAATTCCAGAAGAGTCTCTTTCTCCCTAGTGAGTTTGGAATGCCATAACCTTGGACAAGATCCTATAGGTCTTAAAGCTTTGTGAAACTTTTAAACTTCATTGATTATCTAAGATATAAGAATCCATCATGGATAAATGAATAATTAAAAGCTTCATTTTGGAGAAACTAGTTTGCACCACACATAAGGATCAATAAATACCAAAATTATTGTGACAGAAAATAGTGATATATTTTAAGAGTCATTGGCAAACTCAAAATACATACTGATATAAAATATTAATATTTTGAGTTTATCATTCAGAATAACTTTCAATATTTAAAACTATTTAAATGTTGTCTAACAAAGAGCAAATTATAAGAAAAGGTTTTACAGATTTTATATTTCGTGGATTTCCATAGTGTTAGCTCCCAAGAACTCAATACAATCAATTATCATTTTGTGTTCTGAGATAAGAAGAAAAAGATAAATGTGTATCATTTTAGCATTTCACTCTATAAAATTGCTCCTAAAATGCATTTTGAAGAAAGCGAATAGCCAATTTCCCTATTTGATGCATCTAAAGATGAAAAAGATCTAAAGAAAATATAAGATGAATTTGAACATTCTCTACAGGGGTAATAACTTATTTCCATTATTGTATCATAAATATGCCATGGCAACCTTATTAACTGATTCAATCTAATTAGTGTCAAAGGCAAGGTGCATGTCCTGAATGAATGACTGCATTCAACAAGCATTAGAGCCAAGATACTCATAATGAGACACATTTTTCAAAGAAGCGTTTTCATACAGAGCACTCCGAAAAGATTTTCTAGAACACCAACTTAGTTTACTCCAACAAACATTTCCTGAATATATATCATCTACTGTGTTCAAAGTTGTAGGCAAATTCAAGTGAATTAAAAGCACAGCATAGTTTATAGGAGGAAATTGAGATATTCAAATAGAAATTTCTTGTTTCATGTGTGCAAATCATTGCATAAACTTGTGAAAAGTTTTATTAGAGAAAAATAAAGCAAAGATATTTAGCTCTCCTTTGAAAGTGGAGTTGGGGATATTGACTAGTGATAAGGAGACTTCATGGTATAGTGTCATCAGAACTGAAATATAAGATTGAGAGATCTGAGTCCTAGAGGAGGCCAAGAGCACTGGGCAAGGGACTTACAGAGTCCCACAGTGCTAAAATACATAGCAGGTCTAGGGATAATATTAATTCATGAATTAGGATTGTGTGGCCAATGGAAGATCACACCAAGTTTTAATAAGAAAATCATATACTGCAAGGCAGCTTGGTGGGTAAAAGCATTTGCTTTCTAGCCTGACGACATGAGTTTGATCCTTAGGATCCACATAGCACAAAGAGAGGCCCAAACTCCACAAGGACTCTTCTGAACAAACGTGCATGCTCATGGTATAGTTAAACTGCATCTAAAAACATCATAAACATACGAAAATAAAATAATTAAACAATAGTAATCATACGGGTCCTTCCTCTCACAGAAGCCCTTGTTTTCTGCAAAGAACTAACACGTAGTAAAAGGTTCTCAAAGTATGCTACCAATACAGTGTTTTACACAAAGATGTCATATGCATGACATTGCTTAGAAGTAGGATAATTTTCAACAGTAGATATTTAAAGTTAGCAACATATTTGTCTGGTTTAAAATACTAATCTAATGTAAAATTCCTTTCGTGTTTGTAGAATATTAAATTTAGGAGCTATCATCTATGATACATGAGCTTAGAGATTCAGAGTGAAAAAGAACTTCCTGCAACAAGTCACAAATGAGAGCTTTCTGAGGAGCTGGACATGGATCCTGTACTCTTCTATAAGCATTCGTTCAGAACATTCTCCAAACTGTATGCTGTCCAGCATAAAGGTCATCAAACAGTCTTTAACCTAATACAGGAAAGCTGAGATTACAAAGTGTGCAGGTCCAAGTTGAAAGCGCTTTCCTCTTCACTGCAGTGGAAACAAAGCCCATGGAGAATATTCCAGTTGATCTTTTAATTTGTCCTCACCCAGAAGCCATTACCTCTCCCTGCAAGATGTTTTATTTAAACTGCAGCCAAAATAAATTTTTAAAAAGATTAGTGCCATCTTCCATTTTTCTCTTTACTTTAGAACATTGTACTGTGTTAGCATTGCATGTGATATTGGAATTGGAATTTTTACCATGGTCTATTATTCCTTGCATATTTTCTGGCACTCTGAAAGTCTCAAAACTTGAATATCATCCTTGTCCCCTTTGGCCCTCAATCTGTCACCATGGGTCTTGTTATTGATTATCACATATAAATACAATATAAAAATACTTTCTTCCCAAGATGTTACTCCCACCACTCATGGAACACTCTTTTCTTCATGATAAAATCTTGTACTTAGTGTTTAGGCTTCAAGTAAGGAACTCAAATGGTCCCTTTCCTGAAAAGAGTTTTACTACCCTTTCCTGGATCAACTTCAGAACAAATCTCACAGAAGAATTTAACTTTACATCTAAGTAATGATTACAAACTTAGATATATTCTAGGGTTGTACTTGTCACTTAAACAATCATCACTTCTTTATCTGGATACTCAGTGCAATGGTTTGAACCTCCCCTATGGACCCCACGTAAAGGATGGTCCCTGGTTGTGGTGCCATTTTAACAGCTGAAGAGCTTTTAGAGGGTTTGCATGCCTGGTGGAAGTAGATTGCTTTGGGCCTAGATTGCTCCGGACTGAACTTTTAAGCTGACATCTGGCACTTGTTATCATCTACTCTTCTGTCTTGGGGTTTCTCCAGGTGGAGAGTTGATAACTCAGGTTCCAAACCACTGTAATTCTTTTGTCTTCTAATATGAACCAAAAGCCCTTGGAGACTGAAACAAACAAACAAAAAAATTTCTTTCTTTTTTTTTTAGCAAGTTTCTGTCGAGGATGTCATTAGCACAACAAAAAGATTTTTTAAAAAACTTTTTTTTACAGAAATTTTTTGAGGACAGAGGCTATGCTGCAACTGCTAGTGTTCCCCAATGGCATCTCTATCACTGTTGTTAATACAAAGCAGGTACAACAGAAAGCTAAATTCAAAGTTTAAGATGAATGATCAACATACAAAATTTTACTATATTTTAAAAGACTTCCTGTTACCTATGAAGATGTAAGTGGATAATTGCTGGGTAGTTTCCTTCTTAGGTGAATTTCAGTGTTTGAGAATGTGAGGGTAGGGACATATTGTTCCACAGCCCTTTAAATCTTAACCTGCTTAAAACCAAAGTAATATTTTGAGTAATAATTTTGTTCTCTTACCTCAGATTGAGTTTTGCATGGTTTAGTTAATATCATCAAACACTACATAGTGACTGGTTTATAAACAAAATAAATTCAGTTTTCACAGTTCCTGAGATGGGTAATCTGAGACAAAATGTCAGCAGATATTTTGGTTGGCATTTTCACACACAGATTTTACCTAGCGGCATTCTCACCAAATAATTGACTACATAAATAAATAAATAAACAAGACAAAAGTGCTCAGTCCTATTTTTAGAACACTAGACCTATGCACTCACTCCTTCCCATACACACAAACATAAAATCCTCATTTTCTAACAAAATTATCTTTGTAATTTAGTTTCAAAAGTAGGATAACAGCAAACTTCAAATAGACTATTCCTGTGACTTCTTTTGGTTTTTATTTTATTTTTTGAGTTTGTTGGAAAATAATAGAGAAAATATAGTGACTTATAGTTAAAGAAAGTAGATAGGAGTGCAATGAGGAAGACTAGAAACAGAAGGTAACTCTGCTACCCTCAACCAGGAGAACACAGAAACAAGGACTATAGAAATAGTCAACTACATTAGGTTACTGTATCCCTCACCCAAACCCTCCAATTCCAGTCTTCTCAGGCAATACTCCCTCCATAATCTTTCAGCTAAGTGATCCCTCCTGTTATCATCCCCATGCATCCTAGTTCACCTACATAATCTATTCCACCTCCCATTCTTAGGGAGATCCATGTGTGCACCTTACAGCCCCCTTTATGCTACAGCCTTTTGGGGTCTGTGAATTGAGCCATGACTATCATTTACTTAATAGCTAATATTCACTCATAAGTTAGTGAAGAGGAGGAGTGTATTTTGATAAAGGGGAACAGGGAGGGAAATGGGATTGAAAACTGTGGCTGGGATGTATTGAAAACAAAAATAAATAAAATAAATTACATTTAAGATGCAGCTGGCCTTTAGCCCAACTATATTGAAAATATAGCTCATTGATAGGACAGTTTCCCTACACAGTGAGACTCTAAATTGAATTCCCAGCACCAAAGGGGGAAGAAGAGGCATCTGCTGGTGATATAGCATGCTTGCAGTGGGGGGTTGCGGTTGGATTGACCAGTAGGTATTCAGAAGTGGAAAGCAAGATGCCTACCTAATAAGAATAATACTCACTATTTCAACAAGTGATAGTCTTGCATAAGACAAATGGCAGAATTATTTAAAGAACAGGCTTAAACATTAGCTATTAAGAAAATGTGGGATAGTTTCAACTTCTAGTCATGTAGAAGGGAAGACCTAGGAACAAAAAACTATCTTATATAACACACTGAATGAAACTTTCTGATTTCCCACACTTAATCTTTCTAGTTTACTTATGAAGTTGAATTAGACAAAAGGAAACTGGAATTAATGAAGGATGATTGACAGTAAAAGGATCACAGCTATTTCAAGAAATCTGGTGACTTATTATAGCTGACGTCAGCTAGCAAAAAAAGAAGAGAAGAAGAAATCTTATCACTAAATGATAATTGTAGTGTTTTTCTGAAATAAAGCTGGTCATACAGTATGAACTTAATCTTGGACATTTTGTTATTTGGTATTGATAAAAATCCCTTTAGAGTGATTACTCCTGTCCAAGCAGGAAAAGACAGTAGCAAAAAACGAATTTTACTTATGAATCCCATAGATTCACTGCTTTTGTTGTTTAGGAAGAATTTTTAGAATTCATAAGCAGTTGTTTGACTAGACCTTTTACCAATAAGTTACCTGAATATGAAGACATCTAATAAAACTATATTCAAATGTAAAAGGGAAAACTCCCAGCCCCACCTGACTCTGACTATCATAGTCCATTTCAATGCCGAGTGTACACTATTCTATGGCAGTTTTACTTGCTTGAAAGTCACCCTTAGAAAGTACAGACTGCCTTAATATTTTTAAGATATTAATGTAGGTTCAGCTACCATAACACAGCAATGATGAACATGACCAGATATCACAAAGGGGTTAGCTATCTGTAGTGTCGCTTAAAGCTTGGTGATTACCAACCGATGACTAAATGGACTTGAGGCGAGCTCAGTGGGTGGCAAATCATTCCTGGTTCTAGAAACTGAGCCAATTATCCCTGACAAGTGAAGTCCGGGTCCTTAGGAGAGACTTTCGTAAACCAGTATAGTTCCAAACTCCTTTCTAAATTTGATAGCCACAGATAAGTCTAACTTTCACCCTTCATTAAAGAAACATGTTTTTATGGCAACCAGAGCAAAAAAAGAAAAGAAAAAAAAAAAACACAGCTGGTCAAAATGTAGAAAACAACTGACTGTAACATGCCAGTGCCTAGTGAATCTTTCTACATCGCAATTCCTAGAGTTAGGCCTCAGGGAAATTTGAGGAAAAGAGGTTAAAAAAGTGTAAGAGACTGAGGACTAGGAAGTATGTTTCAAGGCTATAGATATGGCAGGGATGTTACATTAATAAAATCTCAGAAATATGGCAGCTTAAATAAGACCTGAAAAAATGACAACACCAAATGACATGCCAATGTGAGTAGAGGAAATTTCATGGAGACTCATCTTAACGATAGAGCTACATGAAACAAATAATTACCAAAACAGAGGAGTTAATAAATAATTACCAAAAGCTTCAGGAGGAGCTTCACAATTATCTAGCTAATATCAACTGATCAGACCTTAAAGTATATACATAAAAGTATTACATGAATCAGCATGCTTTATATATTTGCTCACATATGTATGTATGTGCATGTGTGTAACAATAAAATTAAAGAAAAATAGTCCATGAATATGAATAGTAGAGGTGACTATCATAGGAGGTGTATAGAAGAGGTGTGGAGAGGAAATTATATTACTACATTATGTTCCATATTTAGAAATAACATTAATGATCTGCTTCATAAAATTGTAGTCTCAAGAACATATAAAAATTAATTTTTTTTTTTAAATTTAGAATCAACCTTACTTTTATAAAGTTTCTGGGCCCAAGTTGTCTTCAGCCATGTGGAATTGCCCACAAGCTCTGTGAGGAATAAATGACTGTGTTATTTTGGGACTCTCTTGGATGCCCTTGACTAATAACTCAAAAGGAGACTTCTCATGCCTGGAGATGGGGACTGTGTTACATAGTACATTGGTCTTGAAGGGAATATTTTTAGTACAAGTAGTGTAACTTATTCAGTTAATTCATATACCTTTCATATAACTTTATGTACTTATTTGTGATATATGCATTACATGGAATTTTAGGTAAATATGAAATAACATGTTTCTTCAATGCCTTTCAAACATACATGGTAGATATGTGGTAGATTTCATCTGATATGAAAACCTCCTCCCTAAAGTTCTGTCTTTATAATATCAGGCAATGTTTTGCTAACTGTCAAAGAACAGAAACAATCAATATTTTTCCCTACTGTGAATTCTATCAACCACAACAATGGCTAACATACAAGTTATCACTAAAGGCACAATAGAGTCTTTCTTATCTTGGCAGCAACCAAAAGCTGTCTAATGGAGCTAAGATCTGCCCAGCAGGAGGTCATCCATGCCTGCAACTGAAAACCTATTCAAATCCCCAAGGCTAGGAAGGCTGTGGACCTTAGAGGAGAGCCCCATACCACCACTTTCTAGATAAGCATAATCACTAACTGTATTGTAAGCACTTATCTTTATCCCTACCCGCACAAATATGTCTGGCTGCTCATTAAAGAAGATTCTCTTTGCAGCAGAGAGACCACTGCATAAAATTACAACTGTTCAGAATGTAGAGAACAATTTATCAGTATGTACTCAGCCCCATTAAATCCACCTCAACAGAATCCCTGGACCTAAGGCTCAAGAAACATCAAGGAACACTGAAGAAGTAAGACTGTCAAGAGAGAATACTGTTAGAGGCAGAGGATCCTCAAGTGTTCTAAGAGATTGTGGTTTCCTGGATAGAAAGAGAAGCAACACCCATAATACCTCAATAACATGGGTGCATAAGCAACTCCCTTAAAATTCTAACTCCAGCAATACATTTGTTAATGAGAAAAAAATAAATCAGATTGGTTTCCACTCCTGACAAAAATTTAAGGCAACTAACGACTACTGAGAAAAAAATTATATATATGCATATATACATACATACATACACACACACACACACACAAACAGAGGCCAGGGGTGTGAGAGGAAGTCCAGAGGGGCCATGGCATGTGTGAGAGAGTGGACATAGGAGAAATAAGAAAGGGGAAAGAGAAGGGGTAGAGATGATATAATTATATTTTAATTTGAAAAACCCTTGGAGGAAAAGTAATAACTTTTAACTTTGAAAAATATTTTAACTTTGAAAAATATATTTGTTATCTGGGGGAAATAATATGTGAACAGATTTTCAGTGGGAGGCAACAACCTGGAGTATCACAGTGCCAGAAGACACCTAATAGTCACATGCAGTGGATTTGATATTAGACATAATTTGAAAGCTTTCAAAAACTGAAGGCACAAATATGCATGATTCAAATTTATGTTCACATTTGTTTTGAAGCAAATAAAAAATTTAAGATCAGTTTCATGAACTTGTTTAAAGCCAAGTAAATGTAGCTCAAAGTTCCCTGCTAAATAAAAATGTTGATTTGCATATACCATTAACCATATTAAAATGACCATTGAAATAGAAAAAACATCACATAATCTATTTTATCTTAACTTACTTTAAAATTATTTTATTACTGGAAAGCAGTAATTTTTGTAGAAAAGTGTTCTAAACATTCCATTAGCTTTGAAATATTCACATCATTTCACAATGTTTACTTCCAAGCACCTTAAGACATGAATAACATGAGCATCATGAAAACATTAGCCATATATTTGCATATTATTTAAATTTCCATCACCATTTAGAATAAAGTTATCATAAAAATGTATTAATGAAGTGGTCTCAAACATTGGTCAAAACTGATTTCCACACTAGCTATGCACTATCTAAGTAAATCCATCACTAGAAGGGAGAACTCTTCTTTTATCAATATATATATATATATATATATATATATATATATATATATATATTCTTCCCATAACTTTTCAGAGGCAACCAAGGACTGTTGCTATTGCCCTTGGTTGCCTCTAAAGAGTTGGAATCAAGTGCTTGTTGCAAAAAAAAAACAAAAAACAAAAAACAAAAAACAAAAAACAAAACAAAACATACTTCACATACAGGATTAAGAACACATAAACTGGATCTAACCCTGAAGCCTCCTTCAAGTTGTCTAACTTTCATACTGTTAAAAATGCTATACATGCTGCCAAATAAGGGAAGTAATCAATAATTATTTCCAGTTGGAATGTCTATAATCACAACAATGATCATCATGTTACGGTGTACCTAAAGGTACGATAGTGGCACTCAGGACTTAGATCAGTCAAAGTTATCTAATTGGACTTGAGATTCACTCAACAGGACACAAATCATGTCAGGTACTTAAAACCTAATCCAATAACACAGGGCTAGTAAGTAATGGAGGAAAACTTACTATAATAAATTATTAGACCAGGGTAATTACCAATTGCATTTTAAATATTTATGCTTATTGTCAAGGACCATTGTCCAAAAGGATAGCAGAGGTCATTGCCCTAAGGATGTTTATGGAGGACCCACCCCACATCCCAACTATCTTGAGAACTATCTGTTAATGGAACCGCCCCTTATCCAAATGTTAATGGATCACATGTTTCAGCTTATGCCAGGTGCTGACTGATGACCTTCCGTTAAAGTTCCTGCCTGCCCCTACCCCCACCCCATTCAAGGGCTGTATAAGCAGTAACCTTTACCCCAATAAATGGAGACCTTGACAATAGAATCTTGCTTGGTCTCCATTTCTCTCTCCAGCCCATATCTTTCAGGTAGTGCCCCTTCAGAGGACCCTGAATAGCTGACCCTGCCAAGCGGGGTTACAGCTTATGCTCACAGATAAGTGTAGCTATCATCTCAAAGAAAAGCAGCCTCACTTCATAGTAAACAGAGACCATTACAAGATCCCACAATTGGTCATAATACAGGAATCAACATTATGCAGAGTATAGATCAATGGATATATCTACAACACAACTCCTACTCCTAAAGTTTAAGCAACATTACAGAAGACAGGTGAAAAGATTATAACATCCATATGATATGGAAGTCTGCTGTAAACTTGTTTCTTCTGGAAATGACAGGGAAACTACATGCACAATTACCAGCAACATGGCTACACAAACAAGATGACAAAATGACAGCAATAATAGACATGTTAATATAGAGGTGGGAAATCATAAACAGCCCCGTTCTTGGTCAAAGAACTACAAACAACTACGGACTTCTACAAGAGAGAGAATTAGTTTCTCCCAGGGATGAGTTCCCTAATTATTTTTATCTAATAGAATGTGATCAGTCACAATTTCATATTCATATAAACAACACTAATGGGTTCGGCAGCTTATATTTATATTTTCATGCATTTGTGTCTATACATATACAGATGTGTGTAACATTAATAATCAAAGAAAAGGAGAGTATTAGTTTGACTGGGAGTTATGGACATTGGCAGGATTAAGGAATGTTAAGGAAAGGGAAAATGATGTAATTATATTTTAATAAAAATTTAAACACTTAATAGAATAAAAAAGTTATTTAAAATAAAGTGTCTATAGAGTACCTAGGTCTAAATGGGACATGTATCACAAATTCTCCTCACAAGGCCCAGGGAACATTGCAGAAGAGATCACATAAAGATGAAATCCAGTGGTTTGGGAGAACCAGGACTAAGCAGAATCTCCTAGTCATGATAGTATTTCTGATCTCATGAAGTCTGGGACTAGTAATTTTGATATAAATGTAATACTTGTTAATGTCTTCATCAGATAAATTTCCTATTGGGATCAAGTGGAAGATATGATACTGATAATAGAAATAATCACATTATCAATTTACCTCTAATATAACAGAATTTTCTATTACTTTGGCATACTCAATTTTACCACCTTAAGAACCATCTATGTAGTTGCAAAGGAAGAAAACTTACTAGAAAAACAATCTTATCTAATACCAGAAAATCCTTCCAGTGTTCTTTGGATACTTGGTTAGTTTACTAATACCCTTTGAATGTTAATCCAGGTGCTTCTCAGAGCTTTTGTGATTTCTGCTTACCTTCTCTAAAGGTTGACTTATAAGATGGTCATTCATCATTGCCTTCCCAGAGTTTTACCATAGGGTCAGAAAGTTCTGCTTAAGGTCATTGTCAAAATCCAGTTACATGACCTAGCCAGGTTGATACAGTGGAAGTAAAGGTTTAGTCATAAATGACTTTGACATTATATTTTTCCATTGACTCATTCTTGGGTGGAGTCCAATACCTTTATTTAATTTGCCCCAACACCCGTGTGCATGGGTCCATATGGTTAGAAACTGAGGAATCATGCCAACATCCAGTTCAGGTTTCTATTTCTGGAATCAATACGTCATACAGACAAATCCTTCACCCACTTTCAATTCTTCAAATGATTGAAAAAACACCCACAGTCTTGGCTGCAACCTTGTGAGAAATTTAAGTCATAGCTGTGCAGCTGGGCCATGCCAGGATTCTTCACCCATGAAAGCCGTGAGTTAGTGTGTCTGTTTCAGGCTACTGAGCCCTGGATGATTTATTATTTTGTTAGAAAACTCAGCTTCCAATCAACTCAACAAGTTTATACTAAAAATATAATGCAACCTGTACATAGGCATATTTCTCTGTTTTTCTATAGATAGCTAAGAAAAGTGTTACATTGTTGACACTACAAAAATATTTATGCTACACTATGAATAACATTTTTAATGAGAGAAACTCCTTCCTAATTTTTTATTTTCTTTCAGATATATATCTGAGGGTTTCTATGTATGCAATTACTATTAACATTCATTTTAGTCTAGTCTGAGCAATAAAATAGAACATATATATATATATAAAATAAAAATAAGTCATAAAATCATGTTACATGAAAATTGTTATGATGGCCATGAGGGCTTGATAATTCATGAGTGTATATATATATATATATATATATATATATATATATATATATATATATATATATATTTTTAGTAGAAATTATGAACCCAAATGAGTGTAGTTTGAGCACCTTTCACAGAAAACATGAGTACTGATAGATGTTGGAAACACTTCTCCAACATTATAATTTCAACATGGTACCTATTCTTTCATAACAATATTTCAAGTTGAAAATGCAAGGCAAGTGTCACCAACATTACAGTATTCCAATTGAATCCAAACAACAAAAGTAATGAAATTTGATTATGATTGCATTTTCACAAATTAGTCAGTTATAGAAAACCAAGCAATAGTCTCTTGGTCACAGCACATGCCTTTAATCCCAGCACTTGGGAGGCAGAGGCAGGTGGATCTCTACGAGCTTAAGGCTAGCCTGGTTAGAAGAGCTAATTCCAAGGCAGGCTCTAAAACTATAGGAAAATCCTGTCTCAAAAAAAGGAAGAAGAAGAAGAAGAGAAAAGAAAACCAAACAACATATTGCTACTAAGAATACCTTCTGTTGACTGTCATGGCAACAATGATTGTGTGAAATAAATGTCTCTAGTACATTAATACCATACAAATGACCTTCTGTTCAAGAGGAAGAACATTTATGCCTCTTATTTTAGTTGTATGCAGTGCTGAACAGCAAAGACAACACGATAAGAGGCAGATGTTAGTTTTCTGGGCAATCAGAGTAAGCCACAAGAAAATAACTTCACAGATAGAGAATACTAATTTCATTTGGACCTGCTTATGACATGTCCCATCAAAAGATTTAATTGCATTTATTGTGTAGGCAAATATCTCTTGGACCAAACCAAAGATTTTCTCATATCCATCACTGATGGATATAAACAAATACAGTCTCTGAAATGGAATATATTTTATTGTACTGTGATATCCTTCAAAACAGAAATTGCCTACCAATGACTTTGTTGAGGATCAGCAGAGTCTGCATGAATCTAAGCCATCTGTAGGAAAATATTCTGCAACGCAGAGACAGTTCTGAGTAAATAGAAGACATTTTCAGACTGGGTACCAATATTCCAGTTTTTCTTTATAGGTAGAAAATTCTCCAAACACAGAGCAAGTTCAATGCTAGAGGGATTTATAACAACTGCTGAAGCTGAACTCCAAAACTGGCTTCACAAACAGAAATTTACTTCCTTTTCTCTAGTCTACTAGTTTTTGCTGAGTCCAATGTCAGGCTATTAAAAACCCAGTGATACTAGACCAATGACCATGAACATTAAAATAACTTTATCATCACCCATAATAGCCGCAGCAGTAATGTCCACATGTGTATTATTGAATGTGAGATACTGCTTTTCATATCTGTACTTTAAAAATGATGGATCCGTTCTTGAAGTCTACTAAGGAGTAAGCACTTTTAGCTTTGTAGGCCAGAACTGGGATAGTTTTGTTTTCCTATTGCCAGTAGAGTAATAAGACACTATTGGAAGAGGATTGTTCTTAATCATTCAAGATGAATTTGGAAATGAGCAGCACAGGGAGAAATGAGAATGGGTTCAGGACAAATGACATTTTGAGAAGGAACTTTACAGTTGCGGGACCAATAAACATTCTAGCAAGAATAATGCAGCATATGAAAAGTGTGAGCAACCTTGGAGATACACAAGCGAACATAATTCAGTGTAATGGATTGTTGACGGCAATAACCTAGTTACTCAAAATAAACCAAAATGGGCAGATGGCACTTAATTACTCTATGCAAAGCATAATATTTGGAATTTTCTGGAGAATTATATTTCTATTTTGTACTATAGAGCAATTTCAAGATATTGATACCTTTGCATGCTATGACACTGAAAAATATTATATTCAAAATCTATAACATCTTTCTTAAAATATATTTATGGTAACTGAGAGTTAGCTTTTATTATTTCCTTAACTGGCAGTATTTCTTCTTCTCTGTACATGTTATCTTAAAAGGGACTGAATTTTAGTTGAATTCATTGATAAAATAAGAGTCTAACATGAACCAAACCTCATAGAACAAAATTTTCACAAAGGGTTAGTTTTAGCAGTCCTGAAAGGAATCTAAGGGCTAATGTTTACCACAACCTTCATTTTGCCACTATTTTTCCATTCTTTTGGAGGAATAAGATGCAATGTTTTAGATCTTAGAATGTTGAAGAGAAGAGAAGATGTGAATATCTCAGTTAATATCAACAAGTCAAGTGCATTTTTAATTTTAAACATTCTGCTCAGCAGATGCCTTAGTGTTGAGTCATTAGCTTAGACCTGACAGGCAGCAGTATAATTTTAATACCTTTAGTTTAAAGGAAAGACACAAATCCATTGTCCCAATTTATTTCACACTGGCATCCTGTCCTACTCATCAGGTTTACATGGAAGCTACATGTTCAACAGACATAGGTCAAGAAGGAATAACAACATACCCGAGAACTGGATCATTTGAATCCAGTGGGAGAAAAATTAAAGAGAAAAATTAGGCACTGTGAAAAATCAGTCTAATAACTTTCAATGCTTTATTTTATTTCATTTCATATCAGCGCTAAGTGTTGGGGACTATTGGAGAGACAGGGAGATATTATAATAAAATTGTTATAACTACAAATTTTTGAAAATGTTTTTCCCATTCAAAATGGAAATCATACACCAGTAATAAATTTTAGATTATTACCTATTTTTGCAAAGCAAAAATTAACAGGATTTTTCCTTATCTTATGATTTCTTTTTTTTTAATGTGTTCATAATACTATTTCCGCTGCCACAATTTAGTCTCTTCTAATAACTCGACCACTAAAATAAACCATGTAAAATATGCTAGATGTGTAGATGGGGCCTATGTTCATGGGGGATGAGAAAAATGTTTTCTGATCGTATCTTTCAGTTTCCTACAGAATGATACAGAAATTAGTTTTTTTTTTTTTTTTTTTGGTTTTTCGAAACAGGGTTTCTCTGCAGCTTTTTTAGAGCCTGTCCTGGAACTAGCTCTTGTAGACCAGGCTGTCCTCGAACTCACAGAGATCCGCCTGCCTCTGCCTCCCGAGTGCTGGGATTAAAGGCGTGCGCCACCACCGCCCGGCCAGAAATTAGTTTTTATTTATACTTAGTGTTCATACTATATTGACTCTGAATATGCTTGATCTAGAAGTAAGTATACACAAATTCATCAAACAAGACCCAAGTTACTACAATAGATGCATAGTAAAATAATTTAGAGCTGCATAGAAGAATTACCGAATAAAAGTATCATGGTATTATTGGAAATCCTGCGTTTCACTATTTTCTGTAACCTTCCTTTGAGAATTATCATTTAATCATCTATTCCTTTATTATTGACACCTATGCCAATCTGTACTGTATCAGTTTGCATTTATTTATGGATTTCTGTTAGTAAAATACTTCTTAACATTCATTTTTATTCATATTTCTGTCTTCAGATTTTTTTTCTCATTTTTTTATTAAAAATTTTCATCTCCTCCCCTCCTCTTCCCTCTTCCCTCCCCTCCCTTCCACCCATACCCCTACTCCGCCCCTCTCCAAGACAAAGTGCCATCAGGGTTCCCTTCACTATGTTAAGTCCAAGGTCCTCCCAGCTCCCCCTAAGTCCAGGAAGGTGAGCAACCAAACTGACAAGGCTCACAGTGAGCCCATCCATGCTGTAGAGTTCATGCTCATCGCCGTTGTCCTTGGTTTCTCAGTCCTTCTCCACCGTCAGCCACATTCAGAGAGTCCGGTTTGGTCCCCTGTTCCATCAGTCCCATTCCAACTGGACTTGGTGGTCTCCCGTTAGATCTGTCCCACCGTCTCAATGGGTGAACGCACCCCTCACGGTCCTGACTTCCTTGCTCATGATCTCCCTCCTTATGTTCCTCATCAGGACCTTGGGAGCTCAATCCGGTGCTTCTATGTGGGGCTCCTGGATATTGGAAGTAGACAAGATTGCCGGACAGAATTTTTAAATTACACGGAAGACAAGTACTTAATTCACTCTGTGTGTCCCTAAGCTAGAACAAATGTTCAATGAATGCTTAGTGAGAGTTAAAAGTCTTTCTACAGATCCCACTTTACCATCTCGCACAGAAACTATATACAAAAGAAATGCTTGGACGATATAGATACTGTAACATTTCTGCATTGAATAATAACAATTAAAAATATTAAGAGAATAAAATTCCAAAATTTAAATAACATCGTTTAACTTCAGAATTATACTCATTATTAAAGAGATTAATTTAATTTATGGATAAAATGTGGATTTAACTGTACATGGGAATTTAATAGTATTATTACAGTTTCCCTGAAGACTGGATTAAAAAAAAAAAATCATGGACCAGATATATGGAAAAATACCTAACAAATAAAATGTGATGCAATCAAACTATATTTATATCTTCAATCTAAAGCTAATAATAATAATGCTAAACATTATTATATTCAAATGAATCAGAGACCCTTTTAAATTTGTAGAGGAGTCTAAATATCAATGAAACTCATGGACCACCTATTTAAATATGTACTCAATTTTTCTTTCATCATTTATACTTCCAATAATTTACAGAAGATTCTGAAAATGCTTAGTTATAAAAAATAGTTATGAACATAAAGGCAAATGCATGGCATAAAGGTATGTGCATTATATATAGGGAATATGGGCTCAATCAATGCCCAGCTACCAAGCCTGATGACCAGACGTTGAATCTCTGAGCTCCACATGCTGGAATAAAACAACTGACTCCCAAAGGTGTTTCTTAAATGAGCTGTGGCCCATTAGTGTCCACTCCCACAAATAAATATATGCAAAAAGCAAGATATATGGCAGTGAAAATGTTTTGTTTAAAATTTGGGAAGATAACTACTTCAAACTATGCAATTTATAATAAAGCCTGACATGTAGCTGACCTTATAAATTAGAGCTGCTGTACCAAGCTAAAAGTTTGACCCCAAAGCAAAATATGTGGAATAGGAAAAACTTGTCTCTAAAATAAATAATAGTGTTTCAACAATCTATTCTTTAAAGATATCTATATTATTTGTAGATAATACAATGTCTTTAAATAAATTATGTTTTACATTTTTGTTATAAGTCAACTAAATTCAGAAATAAAATGATACTAATACCCATTTGAGGTTATATCTAAAATACTTTTAATGAGAAAAATACATTTGACATATTACAGAAAATTTGTCATTAATTTTTATAGCATGCTTTGTAGACAGGTGTTCAGTCATCTCATAGACAAGTGTTTATTTGTGGGTATCACCAATAATAGTAACTAATTAGAAAGAATCCCAGGTTTATAGATTCTTTGTAAATGAAGATTAAAGCACTATTCTTGCCCCACCTATTCTCACCTATTTTCAAAATATTTCTGTGATAAACACACCTATCTGACTGTTTTTAGTTATACTAAGCAAATAACAAGAACATATAGAAAGATATCAAATGTGGAGATAAAGCAATAATTTAAGAAGCAATGAAAGCAGCCCAAACTAAGCATTTTTGTAAGTCCCCTAGAGGTACAAAGGCTGGACCACCTCCAGTGCAAAGCTGTAAGAACTTCCTGAAAAGAAAAATGAAGCATATTTTGGAAAAAGGAGTTATAGCTATTTACTTTACTATATGCATTTGTTAAAATGGTAAAATTGAAAGCAATTCTGATGTATGCCTAAAGGTTTAATTCATTAAAATTTTAGTTTGAACTGTAGTATCTATTCAATACTCCTAATTCAAATATTTTAATTTTTCCTGTAATTTTAAATATATTGGATGCTTAATTTTTTATATTTATACTTACATATGTATTTTCTGTACTCATGACCCTATACATATCTTTTTTGTTCTACATATGATAACAACTTAGGTTTTAAATGAATTTAAATATCACTCTTAAAACTTTTATCACTGCATTTCTTTTATTTTATATTGGGGTTTTGGTGGGATGTGAGTGTGGGCAAAGATTTGGATGTCAGAGGACAATTTGCTAAGGTAAGTTCTCTCTTTCCACAATCTGTGTCATAGAGAACAACCCAGATTCTCAAATTTACTGCAAATGCATTTATGTTTTGAGACAACCTTTAAGTGCTTAAAGAGAGAGATAGTTGACAAGTTGTAAATACTTACTTGTTGTATAAAAGAAAGTTTCTCCTACGAATATATAGTTATCCTCCTGGATACTGGAAGTAGACAAGATTGCCGGACAAAAAATGGGAACATGGGGGTGGGGTGGGATGTGGGGTGGGGGGGGATGGGGGGAGAAAAGTGTGAAGTGGAGGATGGGAAGAGCTTGGGGGAATAGGATGGTTGGGATATAGGAAAAGTGGATATGGGAACAAGGAATTATATATCTTAATTAAGGGAGCCATTCCTGGGTTGGCAGAGACTTGACTCTAGAGGGGTTCCCAGGTGTCCAGGAAGACGCCCCCAGCTAGGTCCTTGGGCAGCTGAGGAGAGGATGCCAGAAAAGTACAGATCCTATTGCCATACTCATGAATATCTTGCATATCACCATAGAACCTACACCTGGCATTGGATGGAGAAAATGACAGAGCCCCACATAGGAGCACCGGACTGAGCTCCCAAGGTCCCGATGAGGAGCAAAAGGAGGGAGATCATGAGCAAGGAAGTCAGGACCGTGAGGAGTGCGTTTACCCATTGAGACAGTGGGACAGATCTAACAGGAGACCACCAAGTCCAGTTGGAATGGGACTGATGGAACAGGGGACCAAACCGGACTCTCTGAATGTGGCTGACGGTGGAGGAGGACTGAGAAACCAAGGACAACGGCAATGAACATGAACTCTACAGCATGGACGGGCTCACTGTGAACCTTGTCAGTTTGGTTGCTCACCTTCCTGGACTTAGGGGGAGCTGGCAGGACCTTGGACTTAACATAGTGAAGGGAACCCTGATGGCTCTTTGTCTTGGAGAGGGGTGGAGTGGGGGTATGGGTGGAAGGGAGGGGAGGGAAGGGAGAGGAGATGGAAATCTTTAATAAAAAAAAATGAGAAAAAAAAAAAGAAGTAGATCCTAAAAAAGTCTCCAATGGCACAGTCTTAGGAACTAACTCCGTAAGCTGTGGTAACCTTCAGGCTTCCTCAAGATCACTACAAGTCTATCAGTTAAAAGGGAGAAATTAATGATTTGACATTATATAAAAGACAAACATTTCCAAACAGTAAGGTTCGTGACTATCAAGCCTTCAGTGGGGAAGACAGGAGGATGAGCAGGGAGAACAAAATGGGATTTAAAATTTTGGAGCTGATAGTATTTCTGTCTCATACATTTTTTTTAAAGTACTGAGGTTGAACACAACAGTGGGTTCTATTGTTAACTGTGGGCATTGCTTAATAATAAAGAGATCAATTGCAATAAATGTGACACACCATTTCAAAGATACTGGAAAATTTATCTTAACATCACTCTATACCATTCACTGTCTCAATATTCCTGAGAAGGCTATGCTTTGTAAAGAGGTTACCAAGGTCTGGTGGTTGGAATGAAAATGGTCCCCATAGTCTCTTAGGGAGTGGCACAATTGAGAGGTGTGGCCTTTTTGGAATGGATGTGGCCTTGTTGGAAAAAGTGTTCACTAGGCGTGAACCTTAGGATTTTAGAAGCTCAAGAGAGGCCCAGTGTCGCTCAGTATTCCTAATGCCTGCTGATTAAGTTATTTATTAGTTATTTCTCTAGTACAATATCTGCCTGTGTGCTATCATGCCTGCCACCATGACTAAATATTTGAACCTGTAAACAAATCCAAATTAAATGTTTCCCTTATAAGTGTGGCCATGGTCATGTTGTCCCTTCATAGCAGTAGAAACCTTAACTAAAACACAAGGCGTATTTTCCCAAACAGAAAAAAATAAAAGTACTTACAAAGGATAATTTTTGGACAATAAATAGCATGGAGAGCTGCAATTGGTACCAAAGATAAGCATATTCTTATAGTTCTTTATCAACAAGAGGGTAATCATCTCATAGGTAGCCCAGATCTTTATTTTCAAGGACATGACATCTTCGATGCCATGGTGTCCTACGGTAATTTATGATGATTGACATGTAGTTAGCAAAAAGGGTTGAATAGAATCACCACTAGTCTAGCAGCATATTCACCTCCTCCTTCTGTGTCCTCATAGCCCACATTTTCTCATGATAGCTGGAGATAGTTATCAAGAATAGAATGGTGAATCCTTTTGTCGCTGGACATTTTATTATCGGATTCAAGGCAGCACATTAAGAGTACTCTTAACTAAAGCATCAGCAACCTTTGGTTAATGTCAAGCAAGCCATAACTGTATGTTCTGTGGGTCTAGACTTTGAACACAGATCTTAATTTGTTTATTCAAGAGTCTAAGCTAAGTGGATAACTTTGATACAGTATAGGATCCTAAAGTATTAACCAAAGATGCAAGCACATTTTAGCCCAAACTGTCCTCTGAGAAGCTGAAGACCTTCATTACTTGGGGAGGAGGATGTGCTCAATGTTAATCCAAAGTACCCCAATGACCTCTAGAATCAATGACGGTCACACAGTTCAAAAAATGATGTAGGAGCTTTATAATTCAAGTTAGGTAAAAGAATAAATAATTGATATCCTGTAAAACCAAATAATTTATCCAGCAGTATGTCTGTAATATTAAAATAAATAATAAACCTACTGCTATAATTCATTCCTCATTTATAAGCAAATATCAGGATAATATCTAGATACTACTAGGAAAGCAAAATATTCTAAAAAAATGAAATGAATCATATGTTTTAGGAAAATAAAATGTTCTCTAGAACACTAAATATTTAAACTTGTTTTCTTGCATAAAATTTTTTTAAATTGTAGACCTCAATAAAAATCAATAAAAGATTTAAAATGATTCTGTGGGTTCAACTGGTGTTCTCTAAAATAAGTGCAAGTTTGGTTAAGGAAAATGTTATGAGGCAAAATATTCTAATGAACCAAAGTGAATATTTCAATTAAGAAAACAAAATCTTTGTCTACATAAAATTATTGCCAAAAAATCATAATAGTGTGATATATAGCTGCTATCCACTTTGAATAGTACTTCTTGGAAAATCATTGTTGTCCTAGAGTTTATTTGAATCTTATGTTTGTAATGCAAATGTAATATATTGAGTATAGGAAGAAAGAATAGTCTGTACTCTCCTAAACTACATTATATATTTGTTGAAAAGTTAAAAGTTTGCAATATAGACTCTAAATATTAAAGTGAATACCAAAGTTGTGTTTTTTTTTCTAATTATCTCAGCATGGCTGGTTGGTCATTGTTGATTCCATACAGAACTTTTCCAATTATAAATACTGAAGTACCTGCAAGATAATAATTGCGACTTCTTTATTTGATGGTGTTGACCCAGAGAAATCTGGAAGCTACATTGTGTGTCTTTGGCACACACAATGGGGAGCATAAATTTCATTTTCTTGTGGGACCAACTAAAATAAATTTTGAAATCAATATACTTCTCTGGGTTTTTTTGTTATCTTTAGTTAGTTTTACATAATCGAATTCTCCAGTAAGAAGATGCCTCTGAGGATTGACATTTAGACCATACAAAATGCAGAAGTCCAATCAGCATAGAGAATTGCTTAGTGGGTTTTACATCCAAGAAGTACTGCTATTGGACAGTGTAGGGGGGGACTAAGTATCTTCTAGTTGTCAGAATCCCAGATTCCTAGTTTGCTTTTAATAAATCCAATAGACATAAATGTCTACAGTTGTAAATGAAGACTCCAGCAAGCTCTGCTTCTTTTGATTACTATGAAATCCTACCATATTACAATTCACAGAAACCTTGTATTGTTTAAAATACCTTTCATTTATTTTTAAAGAAAGGTATTATTCTACTTAAAATAATCAGGACTTGATGTTCTATTTTGATTTATTTCCTTGTGTTTCATTGTTTAAAAGACGAAAAGTTCTAATTAAAAGCGAGGGGCTCTCATTTAATAAATTAAATAATTATGCAAGTTAATATCCTCTGCTTTTGGCAAATATGAGTGCTAAATAAATAATATATAAAATGTCAGTCGCATTCGTGTAAGAATAATTTTCCACCTCTAAATCATTTAAGTGCAGTTCTCCTTTTCTCATGGAGGCTATTTTTATAAATGCATTAGTAGACATTTTGTCACTTCAGTGCCCCAGCACTGTTACAGTAATAGATTCCTGTTTTCTCTCATAAAATCGTCTGCAAGAAGGAGTATGATTGTGATGTCACTGTGCCAGTGAATGAATAATTCCAGTAGGTCAATATAACAGTAACACAGTCATGTGGACAGTGCAATGGGTCAGTATGTAAAAGCACAGGCACAAAGCCTGATGGCTTAATTTCCCTAAATCCCACAATTTGGGAAGGAAAGAATTGATTCCTGAAAGTTGTCCTCAGACCTCCATTTATGTGTCCTGTGGCACACCATCTTCCCTGCCCCTGAAGATATGTAAGTGTGGTAAATATCTAACAAAATTTGAATACGAAAACTGTATTTAAATAAGACCCTGAGCGTTGAATATATGTCTTAAGCTACTGATAGCTTTTGTGAATGGAAAAATATGCTATCAGAAATTTTATCTTTGCATAAATGTACAGAATATATATGCATATATACAAACAGAAATATACATACACACACATATGTATATATATATCATATGTATATGTCTATTGGGGTTTACAAGCATTCTATAATAGCATACACATAAACACACATGAATATAGCTAGGTGTAGCATTATATGTGTATATTAGTAATACATATATTTGTTATATTTAGTGAACTTACAAACTCAAATCTTTTTGGTTATTCACTAAACTGTGTTAATAATGTCAGCATTCTTCCAAAAATATTCTGTTCTTTTCACCCTAAGTACTTTTTGTTAGTTTGGGAGCTTAGGTCCCAGTCCCTCTATCCCAGCCCCCAGGCCTGGTCTGGATTTCAAATCCCAGCAGGCCAGGTCCTGACCCCTCCCCCTAAAGAAGAACACATGGTCTCTCTTTCTCCCTCCCAGGGGTCTCATTTTGGCGGCTTCCCAGTTTCCCCCTCGGGACCACCTGAGAGCACAGATCTCCTATTAAACCTGGATATTTCTTAATTTGGCTTGTTTTGATTTGGCTTGATTGGGAATTTTTGTGTCGTCAGAGAGCTTGTGTTAGGAAATATTCCTAACACTTTTGAATGTGACTTTATTGGAAAACAGGACACATATTCTTTAACTTAATTAACATAACTATGTCTTCTTCTTACTCTTCTTCACTTCCTCCTCTACTCCCTTGTCCATCACTCTCTCCCAAATTTCTGGTCTCTTCTTCTTTAATCGTAGTTGTTAAATATAAACAAATAAATAGAAAATAAAACCTGCTAAATCAACTTAGTATTGCTTGCATGTTTTTCTAGAGATGACCACTTGTTATTGTATAACTGATAAGGGGCTGATTCCTGGAGAAGACTAATTCTCAGAAATTCATGCTTGTTTGCAGTTCTTCATCTAGGGGTCAGGACCTATACAGTTTTTCTCATCTACAGTGAAATGTTTGTCAGTTGTTCTAAATGACTGGTTGTTACCTAAGCAGCTATGTTGTTTAGATTTCATGGGTATATCTTGCCTGTCATAGCTAGAAGACACAATCTTGAAGCAGACTCCCTGGTATTTTGTGTCTTGAGTCTTTTGTACAAGAGAGTTGTGTTGTGGATATATCAATAAGCTTGGAAATAGGGGTTTTGCACATGCACTCATGTTAAAATGTCACAGTTTGGGTGAGTCCTAATAGATGATGAAAAATACCTTTATAAAGCAAGGAAAATTAGTACATAATACAGCATATACATACACACTGAAACTGATATAATACCACATACGAGAAAACTCCATTGTGGCCAATTCATCTCTAACAGTAAAGTGAGTGTGATGGTTTGGGTAAGAATGCCCTAGTAGATACAGATAGATATAGATATGGATATATATATATATATCAATGTTTGGTTTCTACTTGGTGCAAATTTTAAAAAAAGATTAAGAGGTATGGCCTTGGTGCAGAAGGTGTTTCATCAGGGGGTGGCATGCAAGCTGTTTTGTGTGTCAAATTGACACAACCAAGGGTCATAAGAGAAGAAGTAGCCTCAGTTGAAGAAATGACTCCATATGTCCAGTTATAAGGCATTACTCAATTAATGATCAATGAGGGAGGGCCTAACACATAATGGGTGGTACCATTTCTGGGCTGGTGGCCCTGGGTTCTTTAAGAAAGCAAGCTGAGTAAGATAAGGGAAGCAAACCAACATGCAGCACCCCCCCCCCCCTATGACTCTGCATCACCTCAAGCCTCCAGGAACCTGCCCTGTTTGAATTACTGTCCTGACATCCTTCAGTGATGAACAGCAATGCTGAATGTAATCCTAAAAAGCCCTTTCCTCTCTAACTTGCTTTTTGGTCATGCTGTTTTATCACAGCAGTAGAAGCCCATACCTGCCCAAGTCTCTCCATCTCTTCTTCTATCTTGCCATTAAGATGTAAACTCTCACTGAAAAAACAGCTGCCTGTCTGTGAACGAGCCCCCTGACATAATGATCATAAAATCACACTCTGAAATTATAGCAAGCTCCCAAACAAATGCCTTTCCTTCATAAGTTTCTGTGGTCCTGGTGGTTTTTTATAGAAAAGTAACTAAACTGGAAGAGCTGCCAGAAAACAGTAGAAAAAGTTGGATAGGAAAGTATTTCCTAATACATTAAGTTCAGCAGAACCCTATAAAAACCATCATCCCAGTAGCGATAAATAAATTTTGTTATAAGTCACCAAGTTTCAATAATTTGGTAAAGTGCCCTGTGTAACTGAGATGCTTTATTGGGTATTGGAAGCTATACTGTAACTAATAAAATGGTGAAAATAATCAATTTTAGCACTTGAAGTTTGTTTCATATCCTTGATCATATAAGTAGCATAGTGATTGTGGGCTTTATATGAATATGAAACTAATGTTCAACATTATGTATGTCAGAATCAAAATTTAATATTTTTCAAAAACTTTAATTGATATAAATGAATTGTAATAATATACAAACTCCAAGAGATGTTAAAACTTCAATAATGGCAAGCCAAAGTATTAGGAAATATGACATAAATTGTTAATGAAAAGCTGATGTAAGTTTAGAAGACAATATTTATCATATTTAAAAACAGGACATTTCTTTTGAAGCCTATATAGAATAACATATAGAATCATAGGCAATACTAAATGTCACATTGTAATCAAAAATTTCTAGTTCTTATATTTCATTGTAGAAGCTGTATCATGTAACCAGAATTAGAGTTAACTAAAAGATTCTGTTTTATTTTTATTTTTTATTTTTTTCTTTTTCTTTTTTTTTCTCATGGTTTATTTTTTTTATATTTAAAAATTTCCATCTCCTTCCCTCCCCCTCCCCCCTCCCTCTCCTCCTCCTCCCCCTTCCCTCCCCTCTGTGGTAGCATGTGAAATTGTTTAAAATAATTTCCTTTTGTAGTTTAACACCATGACAATTTAATAGATGCAGCATGCCTATAATGTACTAATAATATCAATTAACTACTTATTTCTTCAGAATATTTAAGGTTGAAGATTTCTGGATATACTGCTTCAAAGGGTATTTTTGGCATACTTTCTATGTTCCAGAACTGTGTGGGGGACAAATTCAGTAATGAAAGGAATAAATAAGTTGCATTTTTCATGCAATTATTTCAACCAATGAAGGGATAATGGATAAGTAACTATTACAAATGTAATTCAGAAATACAGATTTTTCTAGTAGAAAAATTGTTTAGATTGTGGCACTCACATAAAAAATAGGACTTGGGCAATGTTCTTGTAATATCAGTGCTAAGAAGTATAATCAGAAGAGTCGGGGGATCCTAGACAGTAATTGAGCCCCAGGTTCAGATTTACTTTAAAATAATTCCATAGAGAGCAATGGAAAGATCACTAGAAACAACCTCTGACCTCAACATGTGCACACACATATATGTACATAGTCTCATACCCCAAGCATATATCATATATGTGCGTGAAAACACATGAATACACATGCAAAGAAATAATTCATTTAGTAGTGTATTGAACAGAAAGAAAAGATATATATATCACTAAAGTAATACTTCTTGTCACTATGCTGAGCAACATAACAGCAGAACACTTTTGATCATTCCACAAAGTATACCTGTTTGAAACTTAATGATGTACTCCCTATATAGATGTATAGCTATTATTTATTAATTAAATAAGGTATAACTTGTTTTAGCAAAGACAACTCAGTAAGCAGCTTTCAAGTAGAGATGTGTGAAACATGAGGAAGCAGGTTGTTATTTTCCTTTGGAAACTGTCCTTGTTGCTGATTGATATTAGTGAAGTCTCTACCCTGACCACCCTATTGAAAAAGGTGCGAAAAGGAACACATGTGGGGAATAACTTTATTTCTACATTACTGAAAGAATTAATTCATAATAATTCCAAATATCAATCTTGAAAATTTGATTCAAAATCTTCAAAAATCTTTGACTTTGGATTTTGTAATTATTTTGTGGTACAGTAACTTACTTAAAACAAAATTGCTGATGCTTCCACCTGGTTTTATCCTGGGTTCCTGTGAGGCTATTTCTTACTTTCCTATCAGCTCTGCAGCCTGTTTATAAGTGGACACTCTGCGATTTTAGCTTACTGCCTCATTTAAGCAAAAAAAAAAAATCATTCTAAAAATATCTTAATTGTACCCTAGTATTGTTTTGCAAAATTTAAGTGCCATCTGTGTTCGAGTAATTTTTCAGAAATAAGAAGATAACTGAACTTGGACCAGACATTTCAAATCAAGGGTTTTCCATATTCTTTTGATGACTTGTAATTAGAAGAGAAGAGTAATTGTTTACAAAGAGTAGTGTAAAGAGTGGGAAGATTTTTCTTCATTTCTCAAAGAAATCTATGTTCATGTGCATCTCTATGTTGCTATGCCCCTCTCTTCCCTCTCCCCCCCCTCTCTCTCTATCTCTCTCTCCCTCCTCCCTCTCTCTCTTTCTCTTTCTCTGTGTGTGTGTGTGTGTGTATGTGTGTGTAAAACAATAATAACCAAAAGAAAAAAGGCTAGCAATTTCAGAGTGAGGGACACTACAAAGGAGAGAGGTTGATGGAGGAAACATGGGAATGGCAGCAGAGAGCAGAGAAGGGAGGAAGTGATGAAATTATGTTTTAAATAAAAATGTATAAAAAGAAATGGTAAACTTTTGAAGCTAGAAGCTGGCCCAGATCCATGACAAAATTAGATAGGATGTATTTAAATAAGGGAATGGGAAAATGAATCAATCATTAGAATGAGAAGCTCAGCATACACATAAATATGTCAGGTGTAGCATATTTGAAATGCATGTATAGACAGTTCACTGCCTGAACAGAGTAGCTTAATCCATGAAATTGCATGACTTTTGTGAAGAAACTATAGAGGTGGTTCTTTAGCCTCACAAAACCACTCCTCAACACACACACACACACACACACACACATTTGTGAGGGCACACATGCACTGTGCGCTCAGAAAAATTATGAAAAGAATAGATGAAAATAATTATAAAGCACTTTAAAATGGATTCAAACATTCAAAAACAAATGCTGGAGAAAATGTGTGGGAAGTTTACCCTCATTGACTTCTGGTGGGATTGCAAACCGGTGTAGCCACTTGGAAAATGAGGGTGGAGAATCCTCAAATAAATAAACAAATCTACTCTGTGACCCAACTAAACCACTCCTTGGTATATGCCCAAAGAACTCAACACCTACCTCACTGTTATTTGCTCAGCCAGGTTCATAGCTGTCCAAGTAACATTAGATAAGAACTGGAAACAACCTAAATGTCCTTCATCAGGATGTTCAATGAAATGTAGTATACAGTACAGAATGCTGTTTAGCGCTAAAGAAAATTGAAATTAAGTTTGCAGGTAAATGGATGAAACTGGACATATTCATATTAACTGAAACAACCGAGATCCAGCAATACAAATGACACATTTTCTCATACTAGGAATTTCTGAAGTTCCCAACTCCAAAACTTCAGATTTGAGCACATAACCTCGATTAACAAGAGAAACTAGAAAATTAAAAAGAAACCATTGCTGGGGAGGGGTGAGAGAGCAATAGATAAGTCAAGAAAGAGCATGATAAATGATCTGATGGGGGGAATGGAAGAAAAACAGGAAATTTTTAATTAGTGAGTTGGTAGTAAGATAAATACAGGAGAAGAAAGTAGGGTATGTTAATAGTAAGAATATTTGAAAAGGACAAAATAGAAAAGAGAAGAGAAGAGAAGAGAAGAGAAGAGAAGAGAAGAGAAGAGAAGAGAAGAGAAGAGAAGAGAAAAGGAAAATGATTTCTGAATAACAGAAACACAAGTTTACATACAGTAGCTTAGGTACAATCGCTGTCACTATGTAGTGGAACTGAACAAGTCTACTTCTAATTATGAAATTGATTATTTATTTCCTTTCTCTTTTCTGGGGTTGTTGTGTATAAATCCATATAAATGTATTTAATGTTGAAAAATTTCAGATGAAGTTTTCAGATTCCACTTCAAAAGCCAACTCTAAACCTATATAAATTCATGAAGTTGGTATAATCTTGTATCTGATTAATGTTTGGTGCATAACTTCTTGATTTGCAATAGTTTTTACTTGTAAAGTTTATAAAAACAATGTAAAGAGATAAATAGCAGTGAAAAACTCATGTAGCAACACTGGAAATTAAACTGTTTTTGAAAGTCCCTATTATTTGCTGAAACACTTTTAAAACTAAGAGATGAGCCTTACGAATGCTAAATTATTTTTTGGTTTCTCTGAGCATTCCCCATACTTTTAAAAGAAAAGAATTAAGCCAATATATCACACCCCAAAATTGCATTAATGCAAGGAGAGTTTTAAATTGAAGCTACTTTGTAATTCTTTATTTTAATGCACCAATATTATTTTTTGAGGACATCATTTTAGGAGAACTCATTGGACCATTAATTTTCATAGAGTTCTATATTACTCTATTTGTTACCAGGAAATTCAAACCAGTGTAGCTTGGAAATAAAAATTGCTTTCTGACCAAAAAATAAAGGTCACTGTATTTAGATATTTCTCTTTATTTATTCTAGAAAAATTAATTGTAGACTGTTTATGCTGGTGACTTAGTACTTCTAATAAAATTATGGAGAAACATTTGGCCTCAATATTTGACTGAGCTCTCATTTAGTTTTGATTAATGTGCTTTATCTACTATTGTTTGTAAACATAAAATTGTTGTTATTTCTGTATATAAATTTAAAAATAAACAAAAATTATGCAAACTTTCATGAATAAAACTGGCTACACTCAGTAGGAATCAATCATCAAAATGGAAGGAAAAATGTATTAATTAGAAGGTAGCATTCCTATTTGTAATAGAGCACCCCCAGTTGCAGCATAGGTTCTAATAGGTAAGAGAGCTTTTGAGCTATTTTAAGTCCTCTTGGTATAAGTGTGTAGATTTTTGTGTCTATGCATATGAGTGCAGTTGACCAGCAAGGCCAAAGATATCAGATTCCCCTGGAACTGGAGTTGCAGGCAGCTATGAGCTTCTCATATAAGTGCTATGAACCAAATTCAGGCCCTCTACAAGAATGGTACAGTGCATGTTCTTCCTCATAGAACAGTCTCTCCACTCCCCACAGTCAGCATCTCGACTGAAATTATTGAAGTGGTTTAGTGATCAGCATCTCTGTTTCAGTACCATAGTTGATATACACTAAAGCACAGTGTGATTGACGTGACTGGTAAAGTGGGACCTATTTGAAAACAACAGAATGCACTACATTCATTTCTACATATTCCAAAGTGGGGAATAGTCCACAGAGAAAAACAAAATAAAACAAAACTCATAACTGAATATGCACTATAATGAGGAACTGTATTTTATTAGCAGATCAGTTTATAAGCTTCTTCATTAGACAGTGCACAGTGTTTGAATTTTGTAAGCATATATCTTAGCACTTTCAGAGAAATAGAATCTATTATTAAAGGATTTTTTAGCATATTTATTTTGCATTACTATGCATATTAAAGTGTAGCCATGTAGAACAATAATCAATAGCATGGTGACATTCATATTTTTAATTCATGCAAGACTGCCTGGAAATGGTTTATATTTGATATTGCACAGAAGTTAATAATGGATGATATGCATAAATATGCTCATCTGGGACTTATATTTAGCTAGAGCTTGAATTTCAACATAATCAAGCAGCTTAACTTTGGAAAATGCTTGATTTTTCTAAGAATTTTGCATAGAGTTATCTGCCCAACTGTAAGCAGTAAGCCTGCTCATAGTAGCTGAGTAAGGCATAAAAAATACAGGCCAGAGTCCAGCAAATGGCTCAGTACATTCTTTCTGTTCCTTAGCTGGCAGACTGTAACTGTTATTCATTGATTCTTTTTGGGACATGTGTATCATATTTTGTAAAGCCTTGGCTAGTGTCCTGACTTAGACTCCCAGGTGGTTTGATTACAAAGATAGCCATAATCTGGAAAATTTTGTATTTTAATAACTTATAAATAATACTTTTTTGATAAAATAAATAATTTTTAAAATTACAACTACACAAATTAAAATTGAGATTAAGAAGAAGTTTGTAAATACATTTTTGAAGGCAAGACTAGAGGGTGGATCAATTTACATTTCGATAATTAGTCAGCTTTAGCAAATGACTACCTCATTGAACCTGCAAATTTTTTTTTTTTTTTTTTTTTTTTTTTTGGTTTTTCGAGACAGGGTTTCTCTGCGGCTTTGGAGCCTGTCCTGGAACTAGCTCTTGTAGACCAGGCTGGTCTCGAACTCACAGAGATCCGCCTGCCTCTGCCTCCCGAGTGCTGGGATTAAAGGCGTGCGCCACCACCGCCCGGCGAACCTGCAAATCTTGAACAATATTTATGATGTCAGAATTCTAAAAATTCTTGAGCAGTTGGCAGAGAAACTGAGAGATAATCTAAAATGAAAATTTAAAATGTAATAATATTACAATCACAGACTTATAACAAATAATATGAATTGGTCTTTGAAGGAAGTGATGTAACAGAAAATATAATTAATGAATTATTCTTTAAATAATTTGACTTAAAGAAATCAAATTATTAACTCATTGACACATATATGATTCATGCTTGCTTTTCTAAACTTGAATACAATTTGGGAACATCATATTAAAATAATTATTGTTTTTTATTTAACAATATAAATGCATGTGGTCAGCATCCACAAAATATACACAGTAAAATGCATGTCCCTCCCTATATGGGAGATGTGTTTACATTAATCTGAGTTATCCATTTAAACTTTTAAATTCCCCGTCTTTTAGCCATACCCTTCACTTCAGTTTTGAGGCACATTATGGAGTAAAGTAGGAACACATGAGGAACATGACAGAATTTTAATTATCCTAACTAATTTGAGTGCCACTTTAGTTAACTTCCCCATAGACTGATAACAAAATAGTCACTTGTAATGTGCAGTTAATGTGTTTTTGTTTACTCCCTCCACAGATATGATATTTCATTATAGGTTTTGACACCTATTTTGCCTGATTCTCTTTCTGTACTCAATCTTGATTTTCTTCACTGAATCCAGAGATGATAGCTTATATTTGACTTTTATTATTTTCTTATCCTTTAATGAAGATCTCATATTTTTCATTAACTCTGTATGAGTATTGTATTTAATCAATGAGTGATTTATTTAGATAAGAGTCTCAACTAATCCCAGTGATTATGTTGATATTTAATGATTACTTTTTGCAAGTCAGGGAGATAACTATATATCTCACTTTTAATGTCCTCAGATTGAAGTGTTTAATTATGGATTTAAATCCAAAATGTTTAATTAAACATCAAATGCTGGCTATCTATCTATTGAAGAATTCACTCTTTAGATAGTTTGAACAAATTTCCAAATGTGCATGCAATATTTCTACTATAGTACTGCTACAGACTTCACCCCAAATTTTTGTTAAAGACCATGTCTCTTTTTAATATTCACAGGACTAAAACAAATTCAATTTCTTGAAGAATGGGAACAAGAGTTTATCTGAATGCAAACAGTGCCCTCAAAGCCTGCATTTGACAGGGACTCCAAGTAATTATTTTGCTTTAGTTACAGAAATTGTACATTGTTAGGGCATTTCAGTTAGTCTCGCTCTTTTTCTTTTTACTTGAATTGTTATCTCATCAGCCTCCCTCAACTCTGCTCATAGAATTCCATTATTCAAAAAATTCCCCATTACTTGCAGGACAGTATCTGCATTTCAAAGCATGGTTTTTGTAGTTATCACCTATAGTCTGGCCCCTGCTTCTTATTACCCTAACAAAATTCATCCCATAGTTACATAAGACTGTTTTTCTCTGTCCTCTTGCTAAGTTTATTTTACACGATGAGGAAAAGCACTGAGTAACTAACTAAAAGCCCAATCAACTGGTGTTTAAACACCTCCTCTCTAACAAACCTCCTTGACTATTCACAAGCAACTGCCCTTGCTTTATTTTCGTTTTTTTTTCTCATTTTTTTATTAAAAATTTCCATCTCCTCCCCTTCTCCTCCTCCCTCCCTCCCCTCCCCTCCACCCATACCCCCACTCTACCCCTCTCCAGGACAAAGAGCCATCAGGGCTCCCTTCACCATGCCAAGTCCAAGGTCCTCCCAGCTCCCCCCAAGTCCAGGAAGGTGAGCAACCAAACCGACAAGGCTCACAGTGAGACCATCCTTGCTGTAGAGTTCATGCTCATTGCCCTTGTCCTTGGTTTCTCATAAGTCTCATAGAGTTGATGCCATACCTGTCAGATGCCAGTCATGGATTCTTAAGCACATTATTCCCTGTCTTGTTTTCTGTATAAATCTGGGCCACGGTGATATTTTATTATCTAAATCTGAAATCAAAATATCACTGAAAAAAATTCTTTCCTTGTTTTTCTCAAAATACTACAAAATTGGCATATTCTTTTCTTAATCAGAAAAAAGTAAAGCAAAACTGTTTTCAACTGATTTTTTTCTAGTGTATCATACATCATAGCAATCTGCATATTTTACTGAAGAAGTGCTATTATATTTAATTGCAAGTTGCTCCTACAAATGCTGCAAATATAAAAATTGCACTTTTGTCTCCTTTATAATTATATGGAAACTAATGTTTAGGTAACTTGAGCTGTAGCCTAACAGTGAAGTAGCAGCAGACCTAACTCTGCTTAACGACACTGCCCAAAAGACACATACTCCTTGTTGCTATGTTCTGATGTGCACATATAATACAAAAGGGTGCCTTAATCAGACGCTATCAAGAAAACTTCCTTAGTAAGAATCATGATAGAAAGTAAATTGAATATAGGGAAAGTTAACTTGATATAATAAGGAATCTGATCTGGTAATTTTTAGCAGCACATAGGGAATCTAAAATAAATGTTCTCTATTAATAAGGTCATATAACGAGGAGGGAAAAAAAGTTAAAAGAAGGATATTAGAGTAAGAGGTAGAAGGGTTAGGTGTTAAAATCATCTTCCTCTCAAATTTAGACCACGAAGCTCAAAAGAATTCTGCTAGAGACATCTGTTTTAAGTGCCTTTCAATATCCTCATATCTGACTATGAAAGCTTCCTCCATTCTTAGATGATTCAAACAAACATATATACTGAACCCATCCAAGTTTCCACACATAATTCAATGTATAAATGGGGCACAGGGGCAGTCTAAAATGGTTTCCGATTATACGAGAATGTAGATACAACATATGGCTTTTGAAACCAAGAGACTATGTGACACTTACCATCTTCATCCAGAGTTGAGGATTTAGCTCCATAATTAGAGAACCAGAGCATCCCAACTGCAGAGGCAGATGGAGCAGATAAAATAGAATAATCCAAGTTCTTTTCAAGGACTTAACAATTGAGAGTACCCAGCATCACAGAATGCTTTTGAAAAATCTCCTGAGGTAATTTGTATATGTTCTCACATCCTCTTACACATCAAGTGTATTAGATATTGCAGACTGACATAAGAAAAAAAATACCACAAAATAACCTTTTCATAGGCATGACACATTGTTGTTTTCTCAAACTTTGCTTATATGATGGAAGTCTAATATCAAGAGAACTATTCTGTGATATCTATATAGGTCTGTACCCATGCCTTGCAGTTGTGCTTCTCATACTATATATTGCCACCTTTCTTATCTTTATAACTGTGTAGAGAAGAGCTTTGATGTTGCTTCTTTGCCAAATAAGGACATAATTCTTTGGACTAAGATCTTTCCTAACCTCATGAGTCACTGTGATATTCTTCTTGTAAGCCCTATTTTCAAATATAATAATGCTTTGGCTTAAGTCTTCAATATGTTTTGGGAGACAGAGTTGGGTCCAGAACATAAGATTTCACTGACTTCATGGAGAACCTTGGTGCCATTCATCATGTAGATATGTTCGAACAAACCTAATTCCATCACAAACTTCAGGATTTGACCAGGTTGACTATTGGTATATCAGCTATATAACTTCACATCCAACCAGAACAGTGTGTGCAGTGAAAACATCACTATTTAACCCAAATCAAATTAAAAAATGATCTTGGAAAAACTACTGCATAAGCTCATTATTAATTCATCATGTTTTTTCATTCATAAGTCTTTAATCTATTTTGACACAGAGAACTGCAAAGGAATCTTCTTAAATCTAACAAGACCTTGCTCACTATTCCTTAGGACAACTTCTTCCTCACATTGAGAGTATGAATAGATGAGGTTGTATTATTATCAATTAAAAATTAAGTGCCAAACAGACAGAATCTTAGAAACCATAAAACTGAGAATATTAAATAAACCAGTCACAATCCAGAAATCATTCCAGCACAGAGGTCCAAAAAAACCCAACCAGTTTCTTGAATTTTAACTTAGTTTGAAGCATTTCTGTCACAACAAGACACAGTAATTGACTTTAGAGTCTTTTCTTTCATTTTGTTTTTGTTATTGTTGCTTGGCTGTGAGAAAGAAAACATGTCACTTTGGGTCAATTACAAAATATTACTTTTTCTAAACCTTATTTCTGAACACTTCTTTCTCTTTATTTCTCTTTCTTTCTCTCCTCTCTCTCTCTCTCTCCTTCCCTCTCTCTCTTCCCTACTCTCTCTCTTGTCAGGGTCCATAGCCTCAACATAGAAACTATTTTTCCCCTAAATAGACTAGTACGGAGACACCAGAAATAATAAGACACAGTTCACACAGCAATCTCGGAAGAGCATCTCAGGCTTCATCCATTCTTAAAGATCTACCTGCTTTTATTATTCAAAACACCTTTTATCCCCCCTGGTAAACCAAGGTGGATACTCATTAATATTCCCTTTCTGGGGGAACATGGGACTACAGAAAACACCTGCACCTCAAGTCACCAGCTTTGGAATCAACACCTCTCCCCAGGTGATCTACATAATAACAAAAGAGAAGGAGCCATACATCCTGAGTCTTTGTCACGTGACTAGCTTGTTGAGCAGGATTGCAGCTGCCTTGGAAATTAAGCATGGCCAGAGAGACTGGCTGTAAATATTTTGGATGAAATATGGGCCCATGCTCTCTTTCTGATTATGTACTAACAGTAGCTGCAATGTAAACTGCTCCTTCTGCTATGGCCTCCCTGCCCTGTTGGTCTGGAACTATTTGCTGAAATAAACTCTTCCTTCCTGAAGCTTATTTGGAGGGACATTTCATCAACTGTAGGGATAGTAATTAATGCAGAAGTGGTGCTGGAGAATTATCTGTATTCTGTCAATCATGTTTTAAATAAACACTGATTGGCCAGGCAGGAAGTATAGGTGGGTCAACCAGACAGGAAGTAGATGTGGGACTATGAGAACAGGAGTATTCTGGGAAGATGGAAGCCCATTCCTCTTATTTCCTACCTAGACCACCGAGAAGCAACATGTGACCTGTCCCGCTGTGATAGATACCTAGCCATGTGGCTAACATAGATAAGAACAATGGGTTAATATAAGCTACAAGAGCTAATAGAAACCTGAGCTAATGGGCCAATTAGTTTATAATCTTATGCAGACCTCTGTGTGATTTTCTTTGGTGTTTGCCAGCTGTGGGGTATAGGGCGGGACAGAAACCCCACAAGCAGCCCCTCATGTTACATAGAAGTATTTTATTCACCACATTGACAATCACTTTTCAAACTCCTTTGCATGCCTAATTATGAGACTGATTATCTTACTTAACTGCTGTATAATTTTTGATAGCAATAGTCACAACATCTCTTTCAAGACAAAACTCAGGCACACAAGTTCCTTAATGACTATTCAGAACAAAATGAATTAGTACAGAGTAATCTTATTGATGCTAGCATTTGAATAAAATGTTTTACAAAGAATATTTACAAATATGAATTTATAATGTTATTTTGGTTCATTTAGCATGTAATTTTAATAGTTTCATAGCTATGTTCTATTCCTGTACATATTTATAACTCACTGGTCTACCTAGTAACATATTGCCCATACTCTTTTTAAACTATCTATTTATATGTATAAAAGTCTGTTTTACATATATATGTATATGTATACATGTATGTATTCTGTTTATTTCTTATATCAATTCTAAATAGAATGTTAACTAACTTTTCAAAGGTGTTCTAATGGTTAAGTCTTACAAGACAATTTAATGTGGCTGATTGCTTAGATTTAAGTCAAAATATACAAAACACCTCTATAAGAGATACCATCTTTCTCAAGCATATATTCATAATTAGTTTATTTTTAGACAAGACACCTTCTTCCTAGACAGATAATTAACATGCAGCCAAAGGCTTCATGTTACCAGAAACTGCTTATTACAACTTTATGATTATTAATTGTCATAAGACAAGCTTATCATAGGCTGAGGTGAATGGAAATGAAAAGTATCACATAAAAAATTTGCTTTTCCAATCATTATGTGTAATATCCTTCATTTACTCTTTTCCTTTTATGCTGGGATTATACTGTAGTATAACCCTTGTAAAAGCCCCCCATTAATATTTTCTGCATCTGCATATTTAACCAACACCAACCACAATGTATATACATGCTTTCTTGTCCCTTTATACCTCATAATACATTGGGGAAAGAATCTATAAAATATTTACATTTTAATTAATGCTATTAGAAATTCTAAAATGAAGATATGGTTAAAATGAGTAGGAAGACTTGCTTAGGCTATATGAAAATACCATGGGGTTTCCGTTGAGAAGTGACCACTATTTGGTTTTGTTGTACTCATGGGTTTGGAACTAGCTTTCAGTAGTTAGTCAAGGAAGATGGTTCTCTCAGAGACACCAAAGCCATGCGGGCTATTTTATGTAGTGAAGCAGTGGACAGAATCTTTGACTTCTAGAAACAGTTTTAATGTAATATCCAATTGTAAAAACCACTTTATTTTGCCCCATTCCTTTTATTTTGTTCATTATTTCCACTTTTGTTCAAATATCCAAATGCTTTTATAGGACAAGCAAATTATTTACTTATCTTCATTATTTCATAGTGAGTCCAATTTATAAGATAAAACATATAGATTTTGTAAAGATATTAATTGTAAAAATTAAATTCAAAGAAACAAATATAAACAAGCAACCTATTCCATTTATGAAAATATATGACAAGCTTTAACTTTTTTCATTAATGTTAGAAAATTCTTCATTGAATAAATTTAATGGCATTTTTTTCTTCAAAGACATCTAGAAGACTGTGTAATTGTGAGGTATGGTGTCTTAAACAATTTATCATGAGAATTAAGAATATCTAATTTATACATTTACTTTCAAGATTGACTTTTCTAGCCCAAATTGCACTGAAGTTTTGAATATAATTTAACCTTCATAGGGCCTCTGAAAATAAGCACTTACATGGTGTAAAATCTTGGTACCTCCCTCCCAAGATACTGAATTAGCCTTCCTGTTTGTTTTCTCCATTTTCTTGTTCATATTAACTTCCTGATAATAGCATTGAAAACAAAATTTTCAATTATTGATGGACAATACTAGTGTATGTCTGTGGAAACTTGATCAAGCTGAACTTAATAAAAACATGAATCTCAATATCTGGGTTGAATTTTAAAAACATCAAGTTCTAAGGTGAATTTTTTTCTGTTTCATTAATTTTTGAAGTGAATGGCAATTTGCCACACATCTTACTGAATAAATTTGATCACTAGCAGAAATTCCCATACTAGTCATCTAGATGAATACCCAAATATTGAGCAGTCATGGCTCATATTAAACAGTAATACTTTTTACATGTTTCAACACCACCTTTAATTTCTACTGCAAAATGCAATTAATTCAAAGAAAGGGTTAATTCTAGGCATCCTGACAAGAACAAATAAGAAATACTCAACATGAAAGAAAGTATACTTAGCATATTACTTTATTTAAATGCAAACTTATATGTAGTCATGCAGATGGGTTCTATATACAGATATAAAATCATACATAAATATGTACTAACCATGAAACTTGATAATTAACTGCATGGAAAATTTAAAGATGTTGAGAAAACAATCACTATTAATTGTAAAATTCAATGCATCATAAAACTGTCCATAATTATGATCAGTTATTAGTAGTTAAGATATATTTTTGTTATGTTAAAGGAGTTTTGGATTTTAGAGAACTTTTACTTATAGTTAAGAAAATAAAAATATCTTTATTATGTTTATGTATATATCTAATGTCTATTATTAAATAGGTCAGCTGTGTGATAGAGTGGAGGAGATAACAGATTTAAATCAGATAATACTGAGGATGCCTTGCATTATAAGTAGAAGACAGAAATGCACACATCACATATTACAGTATAAATGCCAAATGTTATGTGTAAAACGATTGACCTAGGTAACAGTCATCCTTTGAATCATGTATTCTTTTTTTTTTCTCATGGTTTATTTTTTTTATATTTAAAAATTTCCATCTCCTTCCCTCCTCCTCCCCTCTCCCTCCCCTCCTCCTCCCCCTTCCCTCCCCTCCTTCTCCCCCTTCCCTCCCCTCCCCTCCACCCATACCTCCCCTCCCTCCCTCTCAAGGCCAAGGAGCCATCAGGGTTCCCCACACTATGCTAAGACCAAGGGTGGATATGAGAGCAGGGAAGCATATATCTTAATGAATCATGTATTCTTGTAATACCCACATCCTCTCTCTATTTCCATTCTCCCAACAACAGTTTTGTTGCTATGGCAACCACCAACCTTAAAGAACCATTATCTTCAAAAGTGAAAATTTAAAGAAAAATTGAATATCTATAGAAACCAATAAGCAAATTGAGGATGGAGAGAATGAGATATGTATTTTAATTAAGAGTGATGTTAGTCTTCAACAGATATTTTACCTGTGGAATATGTCATGGCTATTAAGATGAGGCAAGTGTGTTTTAAGGGAACATATCTTTCAGACTGAGTAAGTTTTCCACAATCAAGAAAATGAGTTAGTAAAACCATGAATTTAATAATATCATGTAGTTTTTCCAGTGACAGGTATAGGAAAACCTACCTTTATGTCATTGGTCAGGAAACTGCAAGAATAACTTCAAACAACATAGTCATTTGCCATGATAGTTTGCAAGTCCAACAAAATTGAAGGTGAGACTGAATACTGAATAGAACATATACACCAGAAATGGTACTCAGTGTAACAGAACTCGAAGTGACCTGGGGCTTCCTCCTTGAGGACTAGCTCTCATAGGTTCTATGCATGCACTGTAAGCTACAAAAAGAGAAAAGTAATCAGTATTCCTGCACAGTATGAAATCCTACGAACCTAAACAATGACCAGCTCAGCAAGATGTGCAAATGGATGCAATAGTTGCACTTATTTCTTGCAAGAAACCATAGATGTGGAATTGAACTTAAGAACCTTTTAAAAGAAGGAAAATCATGTTCAGCTTTGTAAATATAGCAATAAACACACTTCTTGGGGGATTATAGAATCTAGAAGAAAAACTACTAACATTTTCCATAACTAATAAGATTTTAGCTGTATTCTAAATACTTATTCTTTTTTTCATTGCATGTATTTTTTTATTTTATTTTTTAATATTTTAAAAATTTCATTTTTTGTTTCCAGTTTATTTATTTTTTATTAAAAATTGCCATCTCCTCCCCTCCTCCTCCCCCTTCCCTCCCCTCCCCTCCACCCATACCCCCACTCCCTCCCTCTCCAGGCCAAAGAGCCATCAGGGTTCTCTACACTATGTTGAGTCCAAGGTCCTCCCAACTCCCTCCAGGTCCAGGAAGGTGAGCAAATGTCCCAAGCAATGTATTGTTAACTTTTAATGGTTAGAGTGCTCAAGAAAAAACTTCTCAGGCCAAAGCAGCTGCAGTTATTATTCTGTTTCTGAAATAATAAGTGTTATATTTTCTATCTTTAAAAAAAAATTTCCATCTCCTCCCCTCCTCTTCTTCCTTTCCTCCCCTCCCTTCCACCCATACACCCACTCCCTCCCTCTCCAGACCAAAGAGCCATCAGGGTTCCCTACACTATGTTAAGTCCAAGGTCCTCCCAGCTCCCCGTAAGTCCAGGAAGGTGATCAACCAAACTGACAAGGCTCACACAGAGCCCGTCCATGCTGTAGAGTTCAAGCTCATCGCCATTGTCCTTGGTTTCTCAGTCATCCTCCACTGTCAGTCACATTCAGAGAGTCCGGTTTGGCCGCATGTTCCATCAGTCCCATTCCAACTGGTCTTGGTGATCTCCCGTTAATTCTGTCCCACCATCTCAGTGGGTGAACGCACCCCTCACGGTACTGACTTTATTTCTCATGTTCTCCCTCCTTCTGCTTCTCATCAGGACCTTGGGAGCTCAGTCCGGTGCTCCAATGTGGGGCTCTGTCTCTGTCTCCATCCATCGCCAGGTGAAGTTTCTATGGTGATATGCAAGATATTCATGAGTGCTTTCCGCGTTGCCACCTGACGGGTCCATACGGCGTTGTTCTTGGTTCCCGACGTAACTTAAAGGGAAACTTACACAATGTCCGGAGCCCTTGACGTCCTGCAGATGAAGGAGGAGGATGTCCTCAAATTCCTCGCTGCAGGCACCCACTTAGGTGGCACCAACCTCGACTTTCAGATGGAGCAGTACATCTACAAAAGGAAAAGCGATGGCATCTACATCATCAATCTGAAGAGGACCTGGGAGAAGCTGTTGCGGGCAGCTCGGGCTATTGTTGCCATTGAGAACCCTGCTGATGTCAGCGTCATCTCCTCCAGGAACACTGGGCAGAGAGCCGTGCTGAAGTTTGCTGCCGCCACTGGAGCCACTCCGATTGCTGGCCGTTTCACCCCAGGGACCTTTACTAACCAGATCCAGGCAGCCTTCAGGGAGCCACGGCTTCTAGTGGTGACTGATCCCAGGGCTGACCACCAGCCCCTCACAGAGGCGTCTTACGTGAACCTGCCCACCATTGCCCTATGTAACACAGACTCACCTCTGCACTACGTGGACATCGCCATCCCGTGCAACAACAAGGGAGCTCACTCGGTGGGCCTGATGTGGTGGATGCTGGCCCGGGAAGTACTCCGCACGCGTGGCACTATCTCCCGTGAGCACCCATGGGAGGTTATGCCTGATCTTTACTTCTGCAGAGACCCAGAGGAGATTGAGAAGGAAGAACAGGCTGCTGCTGAGAAGGCCGTGACCAAGGAGGAATTTCAGGGTGAATGGACTGCACCAGCTCCTGAGTTCACTGCTGCTCAGCCAGAGGTGGCTGACTGGTCTGAGGGTGTGCAGGTGCCATCGGTGCCCATCCAGCAGTTCCCTAGTGAAGACTGGAGTGCCCAGCCAGCCACTGAGGATTGGTCAGCAGCTCCCACAGCGCAGGCCACAGAGTGGGTTGGAGCCACCACTGAGTGGTCCTGAGCTCCTCTGCAGACACCTGAACAAAGGGAAAAAAAGGTGGAAGGAAAATAAAGTTCCTACAAGCTGAAAAAAAAAAGATATTCATGAGTATGGTTATAGGATCTGGCCTTTTCCGACTCCCTCTCCTCAGCTGCCCAAGGAACTAGCTGGGGGCATCTCCCTGGATACCTGGGAAGCCCTCTAGAGTCAAGTCTTTTGACAACCCTAATATGGCTTCCTTAATTTAGATATATGGTTCCATGCTCCCATATCCTCCCTTCCTATATCCCAACCATCCCATTCCCCCAAGCTCTCCCCATCCTCCCCTTCATGCTTTTCTCTCCCCATCTCCCCTTGCCCCCATCGCATCCCACCCCCAAGTTCCCAATTTTTGCCTGGAAATCTTGTCTACTTCCAATATCCAGGCGGATAACTATATGTTTTTCTTTGGGTTCACCTTCTTATTATCTTCTCAAGGATCACGAATTATAGGCTCGATGTCCTTTAGTTATGGCTAGAAACCGATTATGAGTGAGTACATCCCATGTTCATCTTTTTGGGTCTGGGTTACCTCACTCAGAATAGTGTTTTCTATTTCCATCCATTTGCATGCAAAATTCAAGATGTCATTGTTTTTTACCGCTGAGTAGTATTCTAACATGTATATATTCCACAGTTTCTTCATCCATTCTTCCACTGAAGGGCATCTAGGTTGTTTCCAGGTTCTGGCTATTACAAATAATGCTGCTATAAATATAGTTGAACAAATGCTTTTGTAGTATGATTGGCATCTCTTGGGTAAATTCCCAAGAGTGGAATTGCTGGGTCCTGGGGTAGGTTGATCAGGTAAGTGTAGCTTTCAGCCTCCTTTTAAGAAACTTCCTTTTGTTGAAAACGGAGACTGTAACGGAGATACATTGTTGTGTCTGTACTTGCCTCCAGGCATGTGACCTCCCTAGAAAAGTGGGGGACAGATGAAAGTGAGAATGTTACATGCAGAAAAGCAAGAAGGCAGGGTTAATGATACCTCTTGTCAAAATTCAGAGAATAATTGACCATGAGATGCACAACCACAATTGATTAATATGCAAAGCAGTCCCCCATAGAGACTTACAGAAGAAAGGCACAAAGATTGTAACCACACAAAGACCAACTTAGTTTATAGTACCAGACATGAATTTTTTCCTTTTCAGTGGACTGGAAGACGTTTCCTTGGAGTTTGTGCCTTTAAGATTTTATAAGGAAGTTGTGGTCAAGACTCAAATCTCCAAGACAAAAAGAACTTTCGAAGAGTATCCAGGACACCCCTCCCTGTGTGTGATCAATCATGTGTCTTTACCTCTGGTTTCGTTGTTAAACGTGTCTGATGATAGTTGGTAATCGTTAGCAAACTATATGTTCTTGCAAGTGTGTGAAAGGGTACTAATGTGAGGACTGATTAACGATAGTTTGTCATCTCTGGCTTCTAAGTTCCCAGGATGACCCACTGTGGCTCAGGAAAGAGTTGGTCTCTTTATCAGAGTATTAGTCTCACACCCACAAGGATAGCTCCAACTAAGACTCCTAACAATAGTAGTGGAGAGGGAGCCCAAACTGGCCTTCTTCTGCAATCAGACCGGTGAATATGTCAATTATCATTATAGAGCCTTCGTCCAGCAACTGACAGAACCAGATGCAGAGATCTACAACGAAGCACCAGTCCCAGCTCTGGGAATCCAAAAGAAGAGAGGGAAGTTGGAATATATAAACAAGGGAGTTTAAAATAAGGGAAATCTACAGAGACAGTTGAATCAAGCTTGTAGAAACTCAAAAACTCTAGAATAACGTCTGTAGAACTGCCATGGGACCAAATTAGTCCCTCCGTATGTGGTGAAGCTTGGACTATGTGCAAGAAACCTGGCAGAAGGACCAGAATCTATCCCTGGTGCATGAGTTAACTTATTGTAGCTCATTTCCCATGTTCAGTCTTAATGCTGAGGGCAGGGCTTGGTCCTGCCCCACCTTAATGTGCCAGACATTGTTGACTCCACATTGGAGGCATTATCCATTGGGAGGAGTGGATGGGGGGGATGAGGTACAAGGGGGAGTGGAAGGGGAGTGGGAAGAACTGAGGTTGGGATGTAAAATGAAATAAAAAATTAAAGTTGGGATGAAACAGTAAATAAATAAAATTCTATTGAGGGCTACTGGAATGAAAAGTCTGTGAACCTTTATACCTGGGCTTTGATGCCACTAGGATAGAAATGTGCCTCCTTTGCTCAGATCAACCTTTTACATCAGGCCGTGCAACTGCCTCTTTGGGTGTATGTACTTATATGAAAGAGCTATGAGATAAGAATTATTGTAATGTATAATATGAATTTTATGACATTTGAAAATTATTACACAATGTATTTTTAGAACTTTTAAATGCAAGATAAAGAAGTTAAAATGCACTAAATATGTTCCAATACACTACAAGAATATGAAGGTTATTATGCAACATTTCTTTTTTTTTTAGCAGTAACCAGATATTTATTTTATTTTATTATTTTTTTTAATTTTTATTTTTTTTCATGGTTTATTTTTTTTACTTAAAAATTTCCATCTCCTCCCCTCGTCCTCCCCCTTCCCTCCCCTCCTCGTCCCCCTTCCCTCCCCTCCTCCTCTCCCTTCCCTCCCCTCCTTCTCCCCCTTCCCTCCCATCCCCTCCACCCATACCTCCCCTCCCTCCCTCTCAAGGCCAAGGAGCCATCAGGGTTCCCTACTCTATGCTAAGACCAAGGTCCTCCCAACTCCCCCCAGGTCCAGGAAGGTGATCGACCAAGCTGAGAAGGCTCCCACAGAGCCCATCCATGCAGAAGAATCAGAGCCCAGCGCCATTGTCCTTTGCTTCTCAGTCAGCCCCCACTGTTGGCCACATTCAGAGAGACGGGTTTGGTCGCATGATCCATCAGTCCCATTCCAACTGGAGTTGGTGATCTCCCATTAGTTCTTTCCCACCGTCTCCATGAGTGAACGCACCCCTCACGGTCCTGACTTTCTTTCTCATGTTCTCTCTCCTTCTACTCCTCATCAGGACCTTGGGAGCTCAGTCCAGTGCTCCAATGTGGGGCTCAGTCAATTTCTTCATCTATCGCCAGGTAGAGGTTCCCTCACGGGCCTGACTTTCTTTCTCATGTTCTCTCTCCTTCTGCTCCTCATCAGGACCTTGGGAGTGGGAGCTCAGTCCGGTGCTCCAATGTGGGGCTCTGTCATTTTCTTCATCTATTGCCAGGTGGAGGTTCTATGGTGATATGCAAGAAATTCATCAGTATGGCTATAGGAACTGGCCTTTTCAGGCTCCCTCTCCTCAGCTGCCCAAGGAACTAACTGGGGTTCGTCTCCCTGGAAACCTGGGAACCCCTCTAGGGTCAAGTCTCTTGACAACCCTCAGGTGGCTCCCTAAATTAAGATATATGCTTCTTCCCTGCTCCCATATCCACCCTTCCTGTATCCCAAGCATCCCATTCCTCCGAGCTCCCCCCATTCTCCCCTTCACGCTTTTCTCTCCCCCTCTCCCCTTGGCCGCGTCTCGCCCAACCCTCAAGTTCCCAATTTTTGCCTGGCGATCGTGTCTACTTCCAATATCCAGGAGGATTACTATATCTTCTTTTGGGAGTTCACCTTCTTATTATCTTCTCAAGGATCCCAAATTATAGGCTTGATTTCCTTTAATTATGGCTAGAAACAGATTATGAGTGAGTACATCCCATGTTCATCTTTTTGGGTCTGGGTTACCTCACTAAGAATAGTGTTTTCTATTTCCATCCATTTGCATGCAAAATTCAAGATGTCATTGTTTTTTACCGCTGAGTAGTATTCTAGCATGTATATATTCCACAGTTTCTTCATCCATTCTTCCACTGAAGGGCATCTAGGTTATTTCCATGATCTGGCTATTACAAATAATGCTGCTATGAACATAGATGAGCAAATGCTTTTGTAGTATGATTGGGCATCTCTTGGGTAGATTCCCAATAGTGGAATTGCTGGGTCCTGGGGTAGGTCAACTACTGAACCACACCTGGGTCAAGGAAGAAATAAAGAAAGAAATTAAAGTCTTTCTTGAATTTAATGAAAACAAAGACACAACATACTCAAACCTATGGGACACAATGAAAGCAGTGCTAAGAGGAAAGTTCATAGCACTAAGTGCCCACTTAAAGAAAACAGAGAAAGCACTCATTGGTGACTTAACAGCACACCTGAAAGCTCTGGAAAAAAAAGAAGCAGACTCACCTAGGAGAAGTAGAAGACTGGAAATAATCAAACTGAGGGCAGAAATCAACAAAATAGAAACACAGAAAACAATCCAAAGAATCAATGAAACAAGAAGCTGGTTCTTGGAGAAAATCAACAAGATTGACAAACCTTAGCCAAACTAATCAAACGGCAGAGGGAGAACACACAAATTATGCAACATTTCTGACTTTTAATTAGTGCTGTCATTTTCATGTAATTATCAAATGAGTGAAGATGTTAGATGGTAGTCAGCTAATCCTGGGAACATAGTTACAGTGACCATAGAGATCTTATTTGGTAATTTACACACTTACCCTTTATAAACAAAGAAAGGAGACTTGAAATCCCCTTTTCTGTTCTTACCCTGTACAGTTGTAGACAAAGGGAATTCTAATTCAAAGAATTAGCTATTAACTGAGAAGATTTTCTTCATTGTTATGAAAGCCTACTTTGTTCACAGGCATGATAACTTTACAGGATAAAATTTATTATTATGGAGGGAGATCATGAGCAAGGAAGTCAGGACCATGAGGGGTGCGTTCACCCATTGAGACGGTGGGACAGATCTAACGGGAGACCATCAAGTCCAGTTGGAATGGGACTGATGGAACAGGGGACCAAACCAGACTCTCTGAATGTGGCTGGCGGTGGAGGAGGACTGAGAAACCAAGGACAACGGCGATGAGCTTGAACTCTACAGCATGGACGGGCTCACTGGAGCCTTGTCAGTTTGGTTGCTCACCTTCCTGGACTTAGGGGGAGCTGGGAGGACCTTGGACTTAACATAGTGAAGGGAACCCTGATGGCTCTTTGTCTTGGAGAGGGAGGGAGTGGGGGTATGGGTGGAAGGGAGGGGAGGGAAGGGGAAGGAGGAGGGGAGGAGATGGAAATTTTTAATAAAAAAATGAGAAAAAAGTATTTTATTAGGATGGAGGTATTTTATTACCTAATTAAGCAGTTGTTCACATGGCATATGGGAAATTAGGACATTCTCATGCTTTATCCCACCACCTCTTCTTCATTTTTCTCCACTTCTGCATTATTTTCCCAGTAATACTGTTTAGATAGCAAGGTTCTGAATGATTATACCTGTTAATAGAAATTCTTCCATCAATTGATAGTTACTTTGTCTTATATGTTTAATCTCTCCTCCTATTACTTCTTTATTCTAAAGATACTCTGATTAATCTTTGTCTTTAGGGCATTCTCAAACCTTAAACATCATTTCTAAAGTTTTGAGGTAAAGTTTTAGGATTCAGAGAGAGCATTGATCAAACTAGAGAAGTAACAGTCTTATATGATTTGTGCTTTCTTTTCATTTAGCAGTTGTCTCATTTTAAAGTTTATTTTAAAATTAAAAGACACTTGATTTGTATTAATTTTCTGTTTTAAATTTTATCTCACAGTGTCTCACATTCCAATGTTCCAAGTTACCTTGCACAAAGTAAAATATCATTTACTTAGTGAATACTTAGATTTCAAAAATCATCCATTATCAAATACTTTTTATAGTGACTTGAGTTTACCTTTGGTGAAAACTTTGACCTTCACTTTTTATGCCTATATCACACTTGTACAGATCAGTGATTTAAACAAGTGTAGACAGAGGTCTGTGTCATTTGCTTGCTGTGATAATGTACCACCTTATAGCATTGGATGAATTATTTAGGATTATAGAAATATTTATGCCACAAAATAGTAGCCAAAGTTTATTTGAATGGAGATTACATTTTAAGCCAAAAGGACAAAAATAGCTACTAAGTGAAGACTCCACACCTATGTATGATATTTGATAACAAATCATGACTAACATTAGCTTTGATTTTCTTAGAAGATTTCTCAATGATTTAGAGTCCAAGTGCACATAAAATAGTTTACACTGTATATATATATATATTATAATAATATATAATATATAATATATATATTATTGATATATATATGTGTATATATATACATATATATCAATAATATAAAAATTTTGATAACTCTTTTCATTCTTACCAAAGTGTTGGAGGAGACTTCTTGTTTCGTTACCAGCTGCTTAGCCCTGTATAATCACACAGAAACTATATTAATTAAATCTCTGTTTGACCCATTAGCTCTAGCTGCTTATTGGCTAACTCTTACATATTAATTTAACCCATCTCCATTAATCTGTATATGGTCACATTGCTGTGACACACCAGCTAAAACTCTGACATATGTTTGCAGTAGAGCTACATGGCTTCTGTCTGACTCTGCCCTTCTTTTCCCCAGCATACAGCTTAGCTTTCCCCACCTAGTTCTGTACTTCCCTGCCATAGGCTCAAAACAATTCTTTCTTCATTAACCCATAAGAGCAACACATCAAGAAGGACCTACCACACCAACAAAGCTCTTTGGACAGTCCTGTTACATGAGATATACTTTCTCAATCACAAATTTTTCAATGAATTACTCATATATAAGTACTTACTAATAAAAAGATCTCACTCATTATTTGAACTTAAATGACTTCCAAAATATTTAGCGATTTCTATTTTTTTAAAAGAATTTCTAAATATTCACATAATTTGCAATACTACCTCTCCCTTTTCAAATTTCTCCTGTTTTTCATAACTTCCTCTCAAATTCATAAGCTCTTCTTTTTAAATCTCTCTCTCTCACTCACTCACATGCACAAAGATACACACAGACATACACATACACACCACGTATGTTCACAAAAATGGACACACACAGGCACATGCACAACCTGCCTAGGTAATTTAGTGTTGCTCTTAAACACATGTATGTCTGTTGACATCAGGTAAACTATCACAGGCTTGCCTGGCCCTGAAGTCTAATTCTCTCACTCTCTGCAGTATCTTTAGTTGCCTATTAGTTTTTTATCTATGGACTGAATCTTGAAAGTTTTATTTCTTTCTATCTTGGCATGTCAACTGGTTTTATTAATAGACAGGTTCTGTTAGGCAACCATATTTCATAAATATAGCTTGCTTGTAGGAGAAACTATCTTGTAGAATATGTAGTGACACCTAAACTAAAAAACAAGAAAGAGTTCTATGGAATATTTAATATTTCATACTATTATTGGTGTTATATACAGAAATTAATACTAACTATGTGCTGTATATATTGTTGGTATTAATGTTGTTATTATGCTTATTATTGCCATGATATGAATTGAACAAGAACCATGAGTAGCTAAGCAAGCACTGTGCTGAGCTACTTTCACAGTCCATTTTAAATTCATTCTTTGTTTAATTCTTGAGATTCTACTTTCACATGAATTTGAAGAGGATAAAATTATTTATTTTCTGGACATTTCTGGCACCCTCTCCTCAGCTGCCCAAGGAACTAGCTGGGGGCGTCTTCCTGGACACCTGGGAACCCCTCTAGAGTCAAGTCTCTGCCAACCCTAGAATGGCTCCCTTAATTAAGATATATAATTCCTTGTTCCCATATCCACCCTTCCTATATCCCAACCATCCTATTCCCCCAAGCTCTTCCCATCCTCCACTTCACACTTTTCTCTCCCCATCCCCCCAACCCCCCATCCCACCCCACCCCCCAAGTACCCATTTTTTGTCCAGCAATTTTGTCTACTTCCAATATCCAGGAGGATAACTCTATGTTTTTCTTTGGATTCACCTTCTTATATATCTTCTCTAGGATTTTTTTACGAATTATAGGCTTGATGTCCTTTATTTATGGCTAGAAACCAATTATAAGTGAGTACATCCTATGTTCATCTTTTTGGGCCTAGGTTACCTCACTCAGAATAGTGTTTTCTATTTCCATCCATTTGCATGCAAAATTCAAGATGTCATTGTTTTTTACCGCCGAGTAGTACTCTAATATGTATATATTCCACACTTTCTTCATCCATTCTTCCACTGAAGGGCATCTAGGTTGTTTCCAGGTTCTGGCTATTACAAATAACGCTGCTATAAACATAGTTGAACAAATGCTTTTGTAATATGATTGGGCATCTCTTGGGTAAATTGTGAGCCTTGTCAGTTCAGTTGCTTACCTTCCTGGACTTAGGGGGAGCTGGGAGGACCTTGGACTTAACATAGTGAAGGGAACCCTGATGGCTCTTTGGCTTGGAGAGGGGCGGAGTGGGGGTATGGGTGGAAGGGAGGGGAGGGAAGGGGGAGGAGAAGGGGAGGAGATGGAAATTTTTAATAAAAAAATGAGGAAAAAATTATTTATTTTCCTTATTTTTGTTTTAATTAAAAATAGATTCTTTTCTCTTACAACACATCCCAATTATAGCTTTCCTTCCCTCCATTACTTCCTGTTACCTCCTCACCTCCCTTCTCTCCTAGATCTACTCCCCCTCTGTTTCCTCTTCAGAAAAGAGCATGTCTTCAAAAGACTATAGACAAACAAGAAACAACATGAGTTCAAATAGATGGCTTAGAGTTTAAGAGCACTGACTGCTCTTCTAAAGGTCCCGAGTTCAATTCCCAGCAATCACATGGAGGCTCACAACCACTTTTAATGAGATCTGGTGCCATCTTCTGATGCACAGGTAGAACACTTTATACATAATAAATCTTTTAAAAAGTCTGTTTCATTGAAAATTTTATCTGTTTCTTATCTTTTTAATAATGTTGTTATTAATGTACTTACACATGATAACATGATTACACATGATAACAAGCATGATGTGTTTGTTTGCCACATGTCTTTGTACATGTGTGAAGTTGTGTCTTTCTGACACATGTCTCAGTATGTGTCTGGAGCTCAGAGGGCAATATGGTGGAGTCATTTCTCTGCCTCTACTTTTCTTTGTGTTCTTTGAATCAAACTCAGGTTGCCAGATTTCTGAGTCTGTTCTTTTGTTCCCATGCTTCCCAGACCCGAAATCATCACTCAGAAACTAGATTAATTACATCACTGCTTGGCCAAACACTTCCTAGATAGTATTACTATCTAGCTCTTATATCTCAAATTAACCCATTTCTATTAATCTGTGTATTGCCATGAGGTTGTGGCTTACTAGGCAAAGTTCTGGCATCTGTCTACTCCAGCAATACATAGCGTCTCACTGACTCCAACTACGTTCTCTCAACATTCAGTTTAGTTTTCCAGCCTAGCTTAATTATGCCCTATCACAGACCAAATTAGCTTCTCTACTCATGAAACAATAAAACAACACATATACAGAGGACTTCCCACGCCACACCTTACTGCTGAACCATTTCACTTGGCTAGTTTCTTATTTTATTTTCACCATTAGTATGATGAATGTCTACCAGAATAACTACCATTTTCATCTTCTCCTGTATATATATTACAAGTCATGGGAACATTTCTTGGAATTTAACTTTGAATTAAAAAAAATTTTGCTAATAACCAATTGCTTCCTGTTTCCTTATCAATTGATATTATAATAGTTAGGCATTTTTAAATAATTTTGGGGACACAAGTACTGTTGTGCTCATGATTTATATTGTCTGCATGTTAAAGACACAATCTGGAATACCTCCGGCTGCTTTAGCTCTCTACCAGCTGAGGTTGGCCCTGACCTCTGGTACTAGTATTACAGGCATGCATACCTAGCATTCATGATATAATGAATCATTTTCTCATATTATCAAATTTCCAACCTAAATAATTAAATTCCTCAAGAGAATAATACTGGGTTTCTAATTTTAAGTGCATGGCAATTCATATATTTTGTAATAGTGTTTAAGAAAATTCTAATTTCAACCACTGTAGTTAACTACTTGGCTAAAGCTGACAACCACCAGATTTACAATTACTCAGAAAAAGGGGGAATGACTCTAAAATTTAAAGTGCTGTTCTTGTAGATTTTAAAAAATGCTGTCTCTGCTGCCAAGAAGTTTTAGATTTCAGATGATTTATCTTTGAGAACTGCTGAGGATCAATAAGAGACTTGAAGGAGAAAAGAATGGGTGAAAAAGGAACAAAAACAAAAATACTGAAAGAAATGTTTGAAAGTCAGAAGCTCTTAAAAGGTGGCAAGGTACAGGTGGGAGAAAGAGGATGTGTGAGTAGAAGAGAGAAGGTTTAAATACCAAAGGTAAAAGGCTTGTTCTTTGATTTAAAATGTATATTTGAGAGACAGAGACAGAGAGACAGAGACAGATGGACAGTGACCAATAGACAAAAACGGAGACACAGGCATAACAAGTCATGTAATTTGTCACCACAAAAGAAGTGCAGGCACTTTCAGGCTGTGTAACACTTGATTACATCTTCCCATAGGAAGTAATATAAGTGGTCCTCATGGTGGAAATAGATGTCAACTATGGTGGAAGTGATCAGCTGACAATGTTCATGAATTGTTTCATCTTTATTGTATTCTTGGTAACACTTTCGGGGGACCATTCCAAATCCTGTTTTATTGTTAAAAATATATGAAATGATGTTGGAAATTCAGACAAATTTCCAAACATTGCAATTGTGTAAATTCATGCAGAATAAACTCCAACTGTAATGGCTGAGGATTTTGAATTGTTGTATAGACCAGCATAGTATCAGTGGGATCAAAGTTCATTTTCATTTAAGTTGTAAAGCATGAATTTACAATCTGGAAAGGGAAGGCATGTATCTTTGGATTATATTAGGACACAACCATTTCAAAATGCACATTTTTAACATATCACAAACACTTACCAATTTTTTACCTGCTTCAGAGTGTGTAACTACCATGAACTAATCTGACATACAACAATATTCTTAAGAATGGCACTTTTCAATACCCCTTTATGATAAAGGTCTTGGAAAGATTAGGGATACAAGGGTCATTCCTAAATATAATAAAGGCTATTTACAGCAAGCCGACAGCTAACATCAAATTAAATGGAGAGAAACTCAAGGCCATCCCACTAAATTCAGGAACACGACAAGGCTGTCCACTCTCTCCTTATCTCTTCAATATAGTGCTTGAAGTTCTAGCAATAGCAATAAGACAACACAAGGGGATCAAGGGGATTCGAATTGGAAAGGAAGAAGTTAAACTTTCATTATTTGCAGATGATATGATAGTGTACATAAGCGACCCCAAAAACTCCACCAAAGAACTCCTACAGCTTATAAACTCCTTTAGTATTGTGGCCGGATACAAGATCAACTCCAAAAAATCAGTTGCCCTCCTATATACAAAGGATAAGGAAGCAGAGAAAGAAATCAGAGAAGCATCACCTTTCACGATAGCCACAAATAGTATAAAATATCTTGGGGTAACTCTAACCAAGGAAGTGAAAGATCTATTTGACAAGAACTTTAAGAAAGAAATTGAAGAGGATACCAGAAAATGGAAGGATCTCCCTTGCTCGTGGATTGCGAGGATCAACATAGTAAAAATGGCAATTCTACCAAAGGCAATCTATAGATTTAATGGAATCCCCTTAAAGATCCCATCAAAATTCTTCACAGATCTTAAGAGGACAATAATCAACTTTATATGGAAGGACAAGAAACCCAGGATAGCCAAAACAATCTTATACAAATTAGGAACTTTTGGAGGCATTACCATCCCTGACTTCAAACTCTATTACAGAGCTACAGTATTGAAAACAGCTTGGTACTGGCATAAAAACAGAGAAGTCGACCAATGGAATAGAATAGAAGACCTGGATCTTAAACCACAAACCTGTGAACACCTGATTTTTGATAAAGGAGCTAAAAGTACACAATGGAAAAAAGAAAGCATCTTCAACAAATGGTGTTGGCATAACTGGATGTCAACCTGTAGAAGAATGAAAGTAGATCCATATCTATCACCATGCACAAAACTCAAGTCCAAATGGATTAAAGACTTCAATATCAATCTGAACACACTGAATCTGTTAGAGGAGAAAGTGGGAAGTACTCTACAACATTTGGGCACAGGAGACTGCTTCCTACGTATAGCCCCAGCAGTACACACATTAAGGGCAACATTGAATAAATGGGACCTCCTGAAACTGAGAAGCTTCTGTAAAGCAAAGGACACTGTCACTAAGACAAAAAGACAGCCTACTGACTGGGAGAAGATCTTCACCAACCCCACAACAGACAAAGGTCTGATCTCCAAAATATATAAGGAACTCAAGAGACTAGACTTTAAAATGCTAATTAACCCAATTAAAAAATGGGGCACTGAACTGAACAGAAAATCCTCAACAGAAGAAATTCGAATGGCCAAAAGACACTTAAGGGCATGCTCAACCTCCTTAACAATTGGGGGAATGCAAATCAAAACAACGTTGAGATACCATCTTACACCTGTCAGATTGGCTAAAATCCAAAACACCAATGATAGCCTTTGCTGGAGAGGTTGTGGAGTAAGGGGTACACTCATCCATTGCTGGTGGGAATGCAAACTTGTGCAACCACCTTGGAAAGCAGTGTGGCGGTTTCTCAGGAAATTTGGGATCAACCTACCCCAAGACCCAACAATCCCACTCTTGGGAATTTACCCAAGAGATGCCCAATCATATTACAAAAGCATTTGTTCAACTCTGTTTATAGCAGCATTATTTGTAATAGCCAGAACCTGGAAACAACCTAGATGCCCTTCAGTGGAAGAATGGTTACAGAAAGTGTGGAATATATACATATTAGAGTACCACACGGTGGTAAAAAAACAATGACATCTTGAATTTTGCATGCAAATGGATGGAAATAGAAAACACCATCCTGAGTGAGGTAACCTAGGCCCAAAAAGATGAACATGGGATGTACTCACTCATAATTGGTTTCGAGCCATAAATAAAGGACATCGAGCCTATAATTCGTGATCCTAGAGAAGCTAAATAAGAAGGTGAATCCAAAGAAAAACATGTAGTTATCCCCCTGGATATTGGTAGTAGACAAGATTGCCGGACAAAAAAATGGGAACTTGGGAGGGGGGGATGGGGGATGGGGGATGGGGAGAGAAAAGTGTGAAGTGGAGGAAAGGAAGAGCTTGGGGGAATAGGATGTTTGGGAACAAGTAATTATATATCTTAATTAAGGGAGCCATACTAGGGTTGGCAGAGACTCGACTCTCGAGGGGTTCCCAGGTGTCCAGGAAGACGCCCCCAGCTAGTTCCTTGGGCAGCTCAGGAATGGGAGCCAGAAATGTCCAGATCCTATTGCCAAACTCATGAATATCTTGCATATCACCATAGAACCTTCACTTGGCGTTGGATGGAGAAAATGACAGAGCCCTACACTGGAGCACCGGACTGAGCTCCTAAGGTCCTGATGAGGAGCAAAAGGAGGGAGATCATGAGCAAGGAAGTCAGGACCGTGAGGGGTGCTTTCACCCATTGAGATGGTGGGACAGATCTAACGGGAGACCACCAAGCCTAGTTGGAATGGGACTGATGGAAGAGGAGACCAAACCGGACTCTTTGAATGTGGCTGACGGTGGAGGATGACTGAGAAACCAAAGACAACGGCCATGAGCTTGGACTCTACAGCATGGAAGGGGTCACTGTGAGCCTTTTCAGTTTGGTTGCTCACCTTCCTGGACTTAGGGGGAGTTGGGAGGACCTTGGACTTAACATAGTGAAGGGAACCCTGATGGCTCTTTGGCCTGGAGAGGGAGGGAGTGGAGGTATGGGTGGAAGGGAGGGGAGGGAAGGGGGAGGAGGAGGGGAGGAGATAGAAATTCTTAATAAAAAATGAGGAAAAAAAGAATGGCACTACTACTGACACCATAGCAATTGTAGGATTAAAAGGAACATCTACTGCAGTTTAGTTAATTTTCAAATATGAAAATTCCCCCTGAGGCACCTGAAAGTTTTCCAATCTCTATTTGAATAATTCACGTAAGAAGGGAATCAGAACTGTTTAAAAGGGCTTAATATTCAAAAATTTAGATTGCTAGAATCATTTTTCCTTTTTATCTGTAAAACATGGAAGCACAAATGAGACTGAAGAATAATAACCTTCGGGGAAACACAGAAGGATTTAGATTCAGGAAGAACTATAGACGAAATAAGCAATTGTTTAGCCCTTCATCTAGAGAAATCTTTTATTAAATCCTCTTCTTTGGCTAGGTGTGCTAACTTGGAAACAGGAAATGAATAGCACAACACTTAAAGATGGCCAGAATTTTATTTTCATGTGCAAATAAAAAGTAATTTGAAGAAACTTTTGATGGAAACATTTCTCCTGTTATAAGTAAAGTGAAGCAGAAACATTCTACATGCATTTGTGTCTGTGATGTTTGGGGAAATGTGCTTCTTCTTGTCATCATCTTAAATCAAATAATAATAGAGTATGAATAGTTAAATGTGGCCACAAATTTATAGAACAATACCCCTGGCTTACCTCAACAGGTCATAAAACAGAAAGAAGTGTCATGAGCAAAGAAAAACATTTCAGAGTGGCAGATTGAGAGAGTATGGAGGGGGAGAGGTATAAGCACTCAGGACATAGCAAGCACATGTGGGAATATTACTAAAAGAATTTTAATTAAAGTGATTCAAAACATGAAAAGCCTCATATTTTTCAGTTTATAAAATGAAATATAAGTTTTTAATTACAGGACATTAAGAAATGGAATGTTATTACAGTGACTATATTCAACAATCCATGCTGTCTCTGATACTGAGAAGTTTTAGATTTGAAATGACTACCTGTGATTCATGTAATAGACCTGAAAATATATAAAGTTCATATAGAATTGTGATGAGTACAATTCATAAAAAAGTATCAGCATTTTATTCAAACAGAAGAAAAATAAGAAAATGCAATCCACATTAAAAAGAACACCACTTGAGAACAATGTATATTTTATCAAGAAATTATATTTCTCTGCAAATAAAATGAAATGGTTTGTTCCAGAAATCAAAGCTCTAGTGAAGATGAGTATATTCCATGAAAGGATAAATATGAATGTAGTTTTATCATTATAACAACATTCTGAGGAACCTAATGCTTTGGCTAAATGATAGACAAGTTACAATTTAATGTTAGAGAAAATGTGTTTACAGCAAATAGAAAAAATGGTGCATTATATTTTTCTCAGTATTTCATATTACTTTATATTTCAATTTAGTCAGCCAACATAATCAATGCTTTATTTCTCCAAACCTCTAACACACAATTTGTGGAAAAATAAATGAAACAAACTAGAAATGACTAGAAATGTATCTTTCAAATTAATCTCATTGAAAGTGTGACAATATTTAAAGTAGTTCTGTGACAGATATACATATAAAAATCTGTGCTTCCTGATTCCTACTCCCTTCCTCTCCTCCTAAGATTTCTTTTCTATTAATTCATTGTCTTTAAAAACATCACTGTGATTTTTTTGAATGAGAATAGCTCCCGTGTGGTCCATATATTCAAATACTTGATTGCTAGTGATAGAAATCTTTAGGAAAATTAGGAGTTGTGGTTTTGTTGGAAGAAGTATTATCACTGAAGCTGGGCTTTCAGGTTTCAAAAGATTAGCCATTTCTAGCCTCTCTCTGTGTCTCCTGTTTTGTTGGTCAAAATTGGGTCCTCAGTTCTTCTTGCTGCCATGCCTTTGCTCTACCTTCTTGGACTCTAACCCTCTGAAACTTTAAGTTTAATTAAATACTTCCTTTTGTTAACTGAATTATCATGGTGTTTCACACAGAACTAAAATCAATAACTAAGACAAAGTTAAGCATGGCATTTGGTTGGTATCTTATAAGTGTTTGTGCTTACATATCAATAATATCCTGTCATAGAAGAATTACCTCTTTACCCTGATTGCTTAGTTGCTATCTTTTTTCTTCCAATTCTAGTAAATTATGCTTTTTAAATCAAGGTTTGAAGAATGAAACAGTGCAAACAGTAGATATAGTAACTATGCAGCAATTAAGATTACTTTCAATTTTCTACTTTTTGCCCTTCCTTCCTGTATAATTTTGCTATTGTTGATGATGATAATGATTACTTGATCAGTACCGAGGGCATATATTCTTCTGGGTCCATTAATTTCTAGATCTTATAACAATCAGATCTATCAGGTATTTTTGAATGCCAACTTTTTTATCTTATACTATTAAGCCATGGACAATGTTCTATTATGACTTGTGGTCCTTTAGGCCAGTTGAGAGTTGCCATCTTGTATTCTATCAATTGCTATCCTGGAAACTTGAGTTAAACTTTAGATATCCAGAGGTTTTATTTTCATTTTGTTCTTTGTTCTACTGTAGTGTATCTAAGGAAAAAATACAAGAGAAAATATTTTTGGCATGATTAAATACAGATTTATTGTAGCAGAGACAAAAGATTTTAAATGAATTGATCAAACAAGCTTTTGCATCCAGTTCTTAGTAGATATTAAACAATACACATATTGTGGTTGTTGCTAAATAGTGTGTAATAAAAGGAAACAGAAGACTCAATTCTTTAATAAATGTTTTAAACTGACAAAAATAGAACTTGGAATCTGTGTCTTAATTTTTTGATAAGGATCATCTCACCTTTAGGCAAGTTCAGCAGTTATTTCTCTGTGGGTCCTGCATGTCCAGTTTATGCAGCCAGGGAAGAACAATTTCTTGCCCAAATTGTTAACAATTTCCATAAGGAGCCTCTTCAATGCCCATCATCCTCCTGAAGTAGCTTGGTGTTACCAGGAACAAATGTGTCTCACTGTCATGAAAAGTCCTAATTTCTTAAAACATTTAAAAACCATATTCTGAAGATCTCTGAAAGATTTGAAGAAGCCTATCTAACTGAAATATATCTCTATATATCTAGAAAACCTAACTAACATGACTACAAACTTGACTTACAGATAATTATCTCATAACCTATATTTCTTTATTATACATTACATTTTTAAATGAGCTACACAATCACCATACCTTAATCAAGATCAGAAATACATATACCTATAACAAAATTGGCCTTAAATTTGTATCAATAAATCAAGATTCATACCAATGCAAATCTCTATAGCATATCACATCATATCCCCCGAAAATGTAAAAGAACATTTAATAAATGATATTTGGGAATATGGGCATAGTTCTGTCCATACTGCTTCCTGCTGTTTGGGGACACTGTTAATTAGGTCTTTCATGGTGTATCCTGTATGCTAGGTTCATCTCCGTTAGCAGTTGAGCAAAGTAATTTTTTGAGGGTGTTCACGGAGACCTTTCAGGTGGCAGTGGTTCATGAAACAATATTGGTCTGAAAGCAATTCACAGATTCTCATCTTCTGTGGAAACAAAAGAAGAAATTTTCCAAAGCTACGTATCCCTAGACCCAAATTTGAAAGTGATGATACCTTTATGATATACATGCTGGTTTAGCTGAGCAGCCCATACAATGAAGTGTCTCTCTGTACTTAGCTCCTTCACAGTCAAAAAAATTCAAAGAAAACACAATATACATAATCCAGACTCTCTGTGAATTTTCCATTTTTACATACCTTATTTTACTTTACTCCATTTACTCTGTCTCTTTAAGACTTTACCCCTTTTTAAAGCATTAACTTTATCTTATGACTCTCTATACTCTTTCTCTTCTCTTTCCCAAGCCTACGTACGTTTATCCAACACTATAACCTATTTAGAGGTCTTTTATGTCTGAATCTGTCCTATTGTGAATCTGTAATTATTTACTGTCCAGGAACACTTCTCATAATGCTAAATGCTTCTTATAACCCAAGCTGCATCACTGCTTGGGGTAATATGGCAGTGTCTGCTTGCCCCACTGAGTCCAGCATGGTGGAGCTGCTAGTGCCTCTGAGCCATGTGTACCACCCCACTTCTAGGCACACAGCCAGTCCATGCCACCATCAAGCAAGCTTCAGCAGTCTGCTCATAAACCCCATTAAAATGTTCCATCTCCCCAAAGAGCCAGAGGTCATGCTGGGAGCATAGCCCAGAAATCATACATTTCAAATATGTCCCTGGCCCTGTCCCTGGCTTTTTTTTTCTGCTACTGCTGCTGAGTCAGGAAAATCTCTCTTAAAGGAGCTACCGCACACCACCAACAAACAGCAAAAAGCTGTTAAACTCTGTATTTTTTCCTAGAATTCTTTTTCAAGCTTTCTCAGGTTTTATGAGAATATAGCTAGAACACGTTGGAGCACCAAGTGTTAAATTGCCTCTTACACATTTTGCTCATATAAGAAGAGAAGACTTCACTAAGAACACATCATATCTATTGATTACAATGTTTCAAACATGGTGTGTATGTAATGTAAACATCTCATCTTCTAACACTTTGGCTTTTTGCTTAATAATCTCATATTAATTTTTATCTAAGAGCCATTAAGAATTTCAGGCCATGACCCACCCTTCTTCTGTAATCAGGTTGGTAACTACATAGTTACATAGTAATAACTTCATAGACAAAACTGATGGAAACGGATGCAGAGACCCATAGCCAAGCACTGGGCCAAGCCCTTGTTTTTTTTTTCTCTCTCTTTTTTCTTTTATTATTATTATTATTATTATTAATTATTATTATTATTATTATTATTAAAAATTTCCACCTCCTCCCCACCTCCCATTCCCTCCCTCTCCAGTCCAAGGAGCAGTCAGGATTCCAGGCCATGCAGGAAGTCCAAGGTCCCACCCACACCATCTAGGACCAGGAAGGTGAGCCTCTAAACAGACTAGGCTCCCCAAAAGCCAGTACATGTGGTAGGATCAAAACCCAGTGTCATTGTTCTTGGCTTCTCAGTCAGCCTTCATTGTCTGCCACGTTCAGAGAATCTGGTTTGACCTCATGTTTTTTTCAGTCCAGGTTGTGCTAGCCTTGGTGAGCTCCCATTAGACCAGCCCCACGGTCTCAGTGGGTGGGCACACTCCTCGAGGTCCTGACTTCCTTGCTCATGTTCTCCATCCTTCAGCTCCTCATTTGGGCCTTGGGAGCTCAGTTCTGCACTCCAGTGTGGGTCTCTGTCTCTATCTCCATCCATCACCAGATGAAGCTTCTATGGTAATATTCAAGATATTCATCAGTATGTCAACAGGAAAAGGCCAGTTCAGGCTCCTTCTCCTCAGTTGCCCAAGGAACTAGCTGGGGACATCTCCATGGATACCTGGGACCCCCTCTAGAGTGAAGTCTCTTGCCAACCCTAAAATGGCTCCCTTAATTAAAATATTTTCTTCCCTGCACCCCATCCACCCTTCCTCCATCCCAACCATCCCATTCCCCAGGGTCTCCTCATCCTCCCCTCCTCACTTTTCTATCCACCTCTCCCCATCACTCCTTACCGCCACCCTACCCCCACCCGCAAGATCCCAAATATTTTGCCTGACAACTAGTCTACTTCCAATATCCAGGAAGATAACTATATGTTTTTCTTTGGGTTCACCTTCTTATTTACCTTCTCTAGGATCACAATTATAGGCTCACTGACCTTTATTTATGTCTAGAATCCACTGATGAGTGAGAACATACCAAATTTATCCTTTTGGGTCTGGGTTACCTCACTCATAATAGTGTTTTCTATTTCCATCCATTTGCATACAAAGTTCAAGATGTCATTGTTTTTTACCACTGAGTAGTACTCTAATGTGTCTATATTCCACACTTTCTGTAACCATTCTTTCATTGAGGGACATCTAGGTTGTTTCCAGGTGCTGGCCATTACAAATAATGCTGCTATGAACATAGTTGAACAAATGCTTTTGTAATGTGATAGGGCATCTCTTGGGTATATTCCCAAGAGTGGAATTGCTGGGTCCTTGGGTAGGTTGATCCTGAATTTCCTGAGAAACCGCCACACTGCTTTCCAAGGTGGTTGCACAAGTTTGCATTCCCACCAGCAGTGTATGAGTGTACCCCTTACTCCACAATCTCTCCAGCAAAGGCTATCATTGGTGTTTTTGATTTTAGCCATTCTGACAGGTGTAAGATGGTATCTCAATGTTGTTTTGATTTGCATTGCCCTGATCGCTAAGGAGGTTGAGCATCACCTTTAGTGTCTTTCGACCATTTGAACTTCTGTTGAGAATTCTCTGTTCAGTTCAGTGCCCCATTTTTTAATTGGGTTAATTAGCATTTTAAAGTCTAGTTTCTTGAGTTCTTTATATATTTTGGAGATCAGACCTTTGTCTGTTGTGGGGTTGGTGAAGATCTTCTCCCAGTCAGTAGGTAGCCCTTTTGTCTTAATGACATTGTCCTTTGCATTACAGAAGCTTCTCAGTTTCAGGAGGTCCCATTTATTCAATGTTGCCCTTAATGTCTGTGCTGCTAGGGTTGTACATAGGAAGTGGTCTCCTGTGCCCATGTGTTTTAGAGTACTTCTCACTTTCTCTTCTGTCAGGTTCAGTGTGTTCAGATTAATATTGAAGTCTTTAATCCATTTGGACTTGAGTTTTGTGCATGGTGATAGATATGGATCTATTTTCATTCTTCTACAGGTTGATATCCAGTTATGCCAGCAGCATTTGTTGAAGATGCTTTCTTTCTTCCACTGTATACTTTTAGCTCCTTTGTCGAAAATCAGGTGTTCATAGATTTGTGGGTTAATATCTGGGTCTTCTATTCGATTACATTGGTCAACTTCTCTGTTTTTATGCTAATACCAAGCTGTTTTCAATACTGTATCTCTGTAATAGAGTGTGAAGTCAGGGATGGTAATGCCTCCAAAAGTTCCTTTATTGTATAAGATTGTTTTGGCTATCCTTGTTTTTTTGTTTTTCCATATAAAGTTGATTATTGTTCTCTCAAGGTCTGTGAAGATTTTTGCTGAGATTTTAATGGGGATTGCATTGAATCTATAGATTGCTTTTGGCCCTCTCAATGTGGGTGATGATTGTGTGGCCCCTAGCAGTGGAACAAGGATTTATCCCCGGTGCATGAACTGGTTTTTAAAAGCCCATTTCTTACAGTGGGATACCTTGCTCAGCCTTGATGCAGTGGGGAGATACTTGGTCCTACTTCAACTCAATATGCTTGGCATAGTTGATACCCCATGGGAGGCCTTATCCTCTCTGAGATGTGGATGGGGGATGGGAGCATATGTGAGGGGGGAACTAGAGGAGGGACAGGAGGGGAACTATGGTTTTTATGGAAAATGAATTAAAATATATGATCATCTATTTAAAAACCTCTTCTCAAAATTGGAAGTTCAATTCAATGTGAAGCCATTCACAAGAGTATACTCTGTTCCTTGAGGAAAAGTATCGAATTTTTGCACAAAGTGAATAAATATTTAAATTATTCTTAGTGTTAAAAAAAGAATTTCAGTCCAGCAATAGCACAACATAATGGCAACTGGCACATATGCAATGCAGCTAACTTTGTAAGACACTCAGCAAGCTGGTCCTGATTCTGAGAACCTTCCTTCTATTTGAAAAGTTCCAAAATTTCTGTGTGTATGAATGTCACTTTCTCGTGTTACATTAAATTTTAAAAATAAAAGCACAGCACTATTTCTTTCATAGAATACCAAACAATGAGAAAATTGCTAAATTTGTTTACACCTCCATTTTTACTTCAAATTTTGGCATTTTCCTGCCCGTATAAAGAAACCTTTTCTGTTCTGACTTCAGTTGAACATGTTAAAATCCATAGAAACATAAAATGGAATCATTTAAGTCTTACACTCAGAGTCAGAAAAATATGAAACATTCAGTACCCTGCCTTAAGAATAGAGACATTTGACAATGGAGGCTTACATTAATCATTTATGTCTGCATAAATGTCTAGTCATGATCAAAAGAGTGAGATAGAGGAGACCAAGGAGGAGCTCAACTAGTAAAATATTTGCTTATCAAACATGGAGGCTGGTGGTTTCTCCTGAGAAAACCATATTTAAAAAATAAAATAAAAATCTGTCTTTGTGGTAATAGCTTATAAAGAAATTATTAAGGAGTGAGTAACAGGAGGGCCCTAGGGCCTTTTGCTGGCCAAGCAATCAAGCTGAGCTCTTGAGCTCTAGGTTCAGTGAATAATCCTGTTTCAAAAATAATTTTCCATACCTTCTCACAAACACATAAATTTTTTTAAAAGAGAGGAGGTTCTAGTTTTCCTTTGTAATTAAGAGGAAAATGCCTTTAGGAGTTTCATAAATCCTGAGAAAGGAGTCCTTGCCAATGGAACTAGTTACAAGACAGCATGGAAGTTATGGAGCTGCTTACTCGGAAGTCAGAAAAGACAAATCCTCTCAGAGAAGAGAGAAAGTCAATTATAACTTATGCCTACTGTTGACTTGGTATTAGAAAGCACAGAGTCAGAAGAGTAGAAATTAAAATTCTTGTATTTATACATTACCCAGTCTAATGTGTTTTGTTACAGTAATTGTAAGGTTTAACTAAAGCAGAACTTTCCTTTGGGATTTTAATTAAAAGTGCAAAATTGTCAGTGGCTTATAAGAAAGTAAACTGTTACTTATGTAAATTTAAAAATGTGTGCTTTTAGTAATTTCAACAGTCAGCAGGAATATTGGATATGTGCTCCTTTCTATTTCTGACTACACTAGCCTTAAAGCCTAGCTTGCAAATTCACAGGTGTGAAAGACAAAGATAATCATTTAGATGTTGGTGTGAAGCTCTGAAGATTCAGATTGTTTTATTTTCAAACCATTATCTATTTTTTGTCTGTTATTTCTCATAACTATAAAAAGTTGTAAATGTGATTTAAATTATCTCCAGAATAAAGCAAAAAGAAGTATTTGATAGTTAGCTCATGTGTTTTGCCACATGACAACTGAATCAAAATTCTTTTGACATCATACTGATCTGCAGCTGCTCATTTTGCGATGATGTATGCTAGACATGTTATATCTCTTGAATCAACTTTATGAAATGATAGTAGCAAAAATGAAAACTTATTTTTTACATAATATTTCAAATGAATTCCTATCGTGGTAGTGGACTCTAGATGAACATACAGGGTTATGATAAACTTGATTTTATATTCAATATGCTCTCAACTCTGTGATATACTTTCAGGGAATACATTGAAAAGAAATGGGAAAAAACTGAATAACATCCCATTGCCTTAATAAGTGTTTTTATACCAAAAGCATTGTCTTGTTTTGCTTCTTTCATCCCACAAATGGAAATGTTTTGTTGAATATCCTTTTACTAAAATCCTGATGTACTTATTTGTTTCTGTCAGTATTCTCCAGCAGTCAAGAGTCAAGTGCATAACACTGAAGTATTACAGAAAGGACAGACAAGGAGTGCCCAGAAACACATAAAATAAAGGCTAGATTTAACATGACAGCAATGTGATATATTCTAACCTTTTCATCACTCTGATTTTGTACCAAGGCAAATAAATAAATAAATATAAAAATTATAGGCTTTTTACAGCTATCTCAACAACAAGAAAGGAGGTTATCATTCATCCAACCTGACACTTAAAGCTAAATTTCTTACTTGTCTTAATGGAGGGACACTGCATGTTCTTTAATATCGCATTTGACCAAAGGTTTTAACTTTTTAAGAGAAAAAGAAGTCATTAAAATTATCTTGAAACTTCAATACATATTGGATGCTATAGAAGCAAAATTAGATGATAAAACAGTATTTTACATGACTACATATTTAAACAGAGAACCCTCAACAGAGGAATCTAAAATGGCTGAAAGACACTTAAGGAAGTGTTTAACATCCTTTGTCATCAGAGAAATGCAAATCAAAAGAACTTTGAGATTATATCTTACACCTGTAAGAATGGCCAAGATAAAAATTACTGATGAGAACTTATGCTGGAGAGGTTGTGGGGTAAAGGAAACACTCCTGCATTGCTTGTAGAAGTGCAAGCTGCTACAGCCCATTTGGATATCAGTATGGCTATTTATTTGTAGAAAACTAGGAAACAACCTTCCTCAAGACACAGAAACACCACTTTTGGGTATATATCAAAAGGATGCTCAGTCGTACCACAAGGACATGTGCTCAACTATGTTCATATCAGCATTGTTCATCATAGCTAGAACCTGGAATTCTAAAGTTTTGTAGAACAATTTTGTCTGTGAAATATAAAAAGTAGTAAAATAGCAAAGTATCAAAAATAAATTAAATCTGAGCTTCAGATTTCACTTTTTGATAGTTGCACATACTGAAAATAATACCTTAGAAAAATGAAGGCAGACAAATCCATTTGTATTATATGATTACACACTTTACCCATGGATTTCAAAAAGAAGATAGAGTATTTATATAATGATAACAATATCATTGTAGATTCTTTCTCATAGTCCTAGAAGTTAAAGTTGTAGCAATTAAAATTTCTGGTTTGTTGTGTGTATATATATTACAGACCATTTAAACTTTAATAATCCTTCCAAGTAGATTTTTATAACTTCATATTATTGGTTATTCTTTCTTTTTTAAGTTTTCTATTATGGCTGTTGCTAAGGCAAATTGTATACACTTTTAAGCCACCTTTTGGATATATTTCTAGAATCAGTCTTTTTGTGGCTAAATTAAGAATATATTAGTACTTTTGGCCTATAGATTTCATTAAGTTCAGTTATCTGTTTGCTTAACAATATGTGTTAAACTGCTCTCCTCTCAATCAGATTTATACATCTCAAGAGTTATAACATTGTGACATCCTATTTACCTTTATCTATTATATTATATTTGTCCGAAGTATTTGTGTTTCATTTTTCACTGTGTCTTCTAAGATGGAGTAAGGTACTCATTCTTTCTAATTCTGTTGTATTAGACTTTGCAATGATCTCTCTACTTTGCTACCACTTATCTGCTTTATTATGAGAGTAGAAATAACACTATTAGATGATAAAATATAGGAACTATTAGGATATTATTAAAATTGCAGCATATTCTTAGAGATAATTGTAAATTTATGGTATATTCTATAATGCAGTTGTGATCATTTCTCTCTTAAGCTGAATAACATTCATGTACTATTATATTCATAAAAACTTGGGCTGTTATTCTTTGTTAACACCTTAAACTCAACGCAGTAGAGTACCATTAGTTAAATGTAATAGCTTACTTCCTCAAAATACAGTGTACTCACATAAATCATAAAAACACACAGAACAACTCACTTTTAAAATTGGTATTTCTATAAACAGTCCATCAAAAGCAAATAAGATGATGCAGAATTTTTTTTTTCTCATGGTTTATTTTTTTTTTATATTTAAAAATTTCCATCTCCTTCCCTCCTCCTCCCCCCTCCCTCCCCTCCTTCTCCCCTTTCTCTCCCCTCCTTCTCCCCCTTCCCTCCCCTCCCCTCCACCCATACCTCCCCTCCCTCCCTCTCAAGGCCAAGGAGCCATCAGGGTTCCCCACTCTATGCTAAGACCAAGGTCCTCCCAACTCCCCCCAGGTCCAGGAAGGTAGATCCATATCTATCACCATGCACAAAACTCAAGTCCAAATGGATTAAAGACCTCAATATTAATTTGAACACATTGAGATTGATAGAGGAGAAAGTGGGAAGTACTCTACAACAAATGGGCACAGGGAACCGTTTCCTATGCATAACCCCAGCTGCACAGACTTTAAGGGCAACATTGAATAAATGGGACCTCCTGACGTTAGATGATGCAGAATTTTTAATAGCCCTTGCTCTAACTCAATCTTAATGAAATAGCTGAAGCTAAAAATGAATTATAATGGCCTTAATTTCTTCTTATGGCTTAGCAAATATCAAGTTTTTGAGAGGTAACTTGTGTAGGAATGTTGACTCCAATGGTGATGGGAAAAGTAGCATTAGGAAAATCAAGTATGCACAAATTATAGCTCTTGAATAAAAATGCTAATCAAAAAGGATAATATAAAAGATAGTCTCAATAGTTTCTATATATTTCTATGCATATTTTCTCTATATTTTTTAAAAAAGATAGATGCTGTATAATATATATTTATATATAGCCAAGCTCTGCTGCTTCATGATATATAAAATAAAAATGTTTTTCTGTGTATGCATATATACTTATGAATAAGCATATATATGTTTTATTATTATGAATGCTGTGATATAGTTAACAACATGGATATACTAGATAATAAAGCACATGATCATTATATGAAATTTCAGCTCAATTAGAGATAAGAAAAACAAAATCTAATTAATATTGAGATCCAGATACTGTTAGGCACATAATATTCAAAATATTTTGTAACTTTTCAAAAGTTATATAAAGCTCATTCAATAGTTCTACTAACTGAAGTTTAGTGTGTTCAAATACTAGAGTTTATGGAATACATTTTTTGTTTAAGTCACCATATTCTGCTCCCTAGGCCCACATACCTCACAGCCATATCATAATGCAAATGAATTTAGCACAACCCCCAAAGTCCCCATAGCCTTTCATAATTACAAAGTATTTCAAAGGCCAAAGCTGAAAAGTTTCATCTGTGAATCAAGACAATCTTAATTAAACTACAAACAACAACAACAACAACAACAACAACACAGTTTATATACTTCCAAAATATAATGGGGTAGAATATACATGACATTACAAAACAGAAATGGGGTACAATAAGGAAACACTGAACTAAACTAAGACTAGAACCCAAAATGGCAAACATCAAATCTTGTAGCTTCATGCTGAATGTCAAAAAGTTTACATAGCTCTGCCCCTCTAGCTTTAATGTCTTGATATACATCTCTTTCTTAGGGTGGTTCCATTCCACATATGCATCTTTACTTTGAAAAAGTGTAGAGGCTCTTGAATCTCCAAAATATTTTTTTTTATTTACTGTGATCCATGCTTTACCTACTTGGATTCAAGAAATCATTCCTCTGAAGCCAAAACCACATGAAAAACTATGAGAGTTTTAGCTGACAGCCTAGAACAGATCTCCTGTTCTTTGAACCACATTAGCAGCAGTTTTTGTTTGTTGGTGTTTTAAAGGAGAATACCCCTTAGCCTCTCTTTCAAATTTTGGAAACTCACCTGAGTAAATTCTTGCCATAAAACACCATTCCCATTTTGTTTCCTGGTACGGAACAGGCCTCTGCTAATTTCCTTAACAATCACAGTCTCTTTCAACACCTGTCTTGGCCACAACACTAAGTTTTGTAAATTTCCTGTAAATGTCCCTTTCCTCTGAAAATTAAAAAAATTACATTTCTTTCTGTCTTTGTTGTTCCTTTTCATTGTAGACACCTGCATAAGTATAATCAGTAATGACAATACCACATAGGAAGCAATATGCTGACTTGAAATTCACTCTTCCAAGGAAAATAGTCCATTTCTTTGCAATTTAGCCTCAAGTAGATTCTTAGGACCAGAACAGATGACATCCATACACTTTACCAAAATTTCTCAGGAATTTACTTCAGTTCAGTTGCTAAGATTGTTCTCCCTGAAATTTCAGAAGTTTGTCCCCTATAAGTTATGTGGTTCTTAGCACTTCTGTATTCTAGGTTTCTAGAACAGTCCTTGAAGCTCAATTTGTGGTATTTACATACTTTTCTATTCTAACACTGAATTCTTTCACATTCTCCCAAAAGAAGACAAGTATGGTGAGTTTCTTCATATTCTCTTGTACCAACTTCTGTAATACCATTTTTTGTTGTAGTGAAATGACTTTATGATCGATGTAATTTATAGTAGAAAACATTTCTTCAGGCTATTATTCCAGAGTAATAAGAGTCAACCATGGTAGGAAAGTATGGAAGCATGTTGTAGGGATTGATATTGGATAAACTCAGAATAAGACATTTGATGTCATAAAGATTCAATAAAAGTTGCTTAGGAAAATTATTATACAAGGTGATATTTAGTTAATAGAGCTTTCAAGTATTATTGGTATACTCTTCAGAGTTGTGAGAAATATAGGAAAAAAAAAAACAATTGTACCTCTAACAGAAGCATGCCTACATCCAGTAGTGAAAGGCAAAGGCACTAGTTCAGGTCTGTCATTCATTCTTGGTTGTTAGGTCAAAAGCAAACCCTTTCTCAATTGACATTGATGATGACAATGCCCTAATCATAAGGACTCTGGCAGTGTGAACAGAAGATTGTTATTGGGTAAGCAGAGGTCTAAAGGTGGGTTTCTCTTGATCAGAATACTCCCTTAAATCACTAGAAATGTCCCTTAGTCTATTCTCACTGTTCAATAACCTCTCTCAAAGTCATCTAATTCACAAGTAATTCAAGCAGCTTATATCAGCTTAGAGACCCCCATCTTGACTGTTACATAGAATATGCTTACTTTCCCACAATTTTGCCCTTCTTTCTGTTCCTCAACCCTAAGAGATAGCTTTGGCAATGTGTTCCTTAACCAACTTTTATTTCTAAACATGGCTGTGGTGGGGAGAATTTCCTACAAACATCATGGTAGATAGGAAAAAAAATGAAGAAATGAGAATGAAACCTTGGTTCAGCCAGACTGACTCAGCCAGGCTGGATAAAACCTCAAGATACTCTGATGCCAGGCAGTTTAGTGTAATAATTTTTAAACATATTACAACTTAGGATAATTTTTTTCAGGTAATAATATTTCCCATTCCAGGTTTACAAAATGACCTTAGGTATGGCTTAATAGAAACTCCCTTGCAAAGTATGTGTGACCTTGAAGAAGGGTCTATATGGTCACTGATTGAGATAGAATATAGATCAGCACCCTATATCCCCCAAATATGAGTTATATTAAGTGGGAGATAAAGATAAAAGTCTAGGGAGGAAGAGTTTGGGATTGTACCACCTGTTTTCCATGAGATGGTTCACAAGTTGGGCAAGGGGCTAGAGATTGAAACTCACACCTCACACACACACACACACACACACACACAAACACACACACACACAGAGAGAGAGAGAGAGAGAGAGAGAGAGAGAGAGAGAGAGAGAGAGAGAGAGAGAGAGAGAGAGAGAGAGAGAGAGAGAGAGGAGGGGGGCAGAGAAAGCCAGAGAGAGAGCCAGCCATGGGTAATCCTTGAAGCATAATGCCCCTTTTATTGTGTTCTATTGAAGCTTATATAGAGCTCTCCTTGACTAATGGCCATGCTCTAGGTCTTGGGATTTTTCAGCTGAAAACCCACCCCAAACCACTCCCTTGCCATCAGGAACTCATGAGGGTCTCATGCCCAAAGCAGCTGTCAGCACAGGAAAACAAGCTGTTTACTCTGACAGGCAAGGGGTCATAGAAAATTCATGGTGTGAGGGTACACAGTACCCAACATAGGATAATCATTTTAGTGATCTGGGTAAATTTGCTATACCGATATAAAAAGTCAAGAGGTATTAAGAGCATCTGCACTCAACTCTCTAGGTTGAAGGCAAGTATTTTATCTCCTTCATTGCAGACATGTCTCCACAGGTTTAACATTGCTGGTTTCCTTAGTGATTTATGACTGCAAACTTTTGTGCTCCCAATATGTTACCAGAGTAGTGTAGTTGCAGGGTTTCACTGTACCCTTGCCTACACTGGTGCATTATTAAATCCTGGTTCTCTTATCAAGAGGAACATAAATATGCCTATTTGACAGGATAAACCTTATTAATGGCTGCCTCCAGAAATCAACCATATTCTGTCCCTAGAAAACTATAGCAATATTTTTACTTGTAAATATCCCCATTAATCCAAACAACAAAATCTTGGAAATTCTGTCTCTCTGAGACATGCTTGGTTGATCAAAATGTAGCTTGAAGACATGAAATCTTTTAAGACAATTACGATTTCTGTTCCAGGCTGGTTCTTTTTCATGCATTAGCCAGAACAAGTCTTGTAGTCTTTTTAAAGAGTTATTTTTGTTAACCTCTGAGTATCTACAGTAATAGTTCACACAGAAAGCGTATTGATTCTGTAACGATATCGCTAAGTAAGATGTAAACTGAGAGAGGAAATGGGAAGAGGCATGAGGCTTTAAACACAGAAATGTGCAATAACTACTCAAAAAAAAAAATATACCACTTAATCACCCAAGACAATATCAACTGGGAAACAAGTGTTCAAATACTAGAGCCTGTAGAAGATATTAATCATAAATACCACAAGGTATGACATTTGGCCTCATTTTTAGGGCTGATTTTTTTTATTAACTGAAGTGGGAAGCCACATACATCTGCTAGCTGAGATCATATGAGCCAGAAAAAAATTCTTTCTCTACTATAAAGTCTTTTGTTAGGTTCTTGTTGCTGTAGGATATTTGGTCACACAGTGAACACTGAGTTTTCATTATGTACTGTGAAAAAAAAAGTGTGGTTCAGTTCCAGCATACACCTTTAATCGAAGAGCTTTCTACATGAATATTATAAACATGATTAAATAAAATCAACCATAGGTCAAGAGATTGAGGCAGTGACCAGTTTATAGAAAAAAATAGAGAGAGTAACAGGGAGTGAGGAGGATGGATACAGAGATAAACAATAAGGATGAATTGGCAATGAATTGGAGGAGATTTGTTTGAGATGGCAGAGGAGAAAGGTCTTTTTCTAGGCCATCAGTAGTGGAAGAATGTCAGCCATTTGTTTTCTTTGCCTCTCTGAGGTAGCAAGTATTCAACCCAGCATCTGGCTCCCATGTCCTTACTGGTAAAAATTGAATGATTGAAGTTTAGAGAAAAACAATATTTGACACTCCAAAATGTGGCATGACCAAAGGAACAGAGTAATCATGATAGCTATGGATGTACTGAGAAGTCATCATGTTTGGTAAGGTATCTGGGAATTCCTCAAGGAGAGAATTAAGTAATATTAAAAGGAAAACATCTTCTCCAACTTAAGGATGGGAAATGCCATAATATAGGGGATTAAGACCCTATATAGTGCTAATTTAGATGGACTGAAAATAGAAGCAGAAAGGAAAAATAAATTACTTAACTGAGATTGAAATATTATCGATTATAGGTACTATCAGTCTGTTAATTCATACTTACTATCCATAATGTTATTTTGTGTCAAATATGAAAAGTGGATTGATAAGATACAAGCCTTAGAAAGACTTATACATGAAGATAAAAATACTTCAACACAGACAAAGGAATTATGATGAGAATCGACTGCATCACAGCTTGATGAAATTGAAGAGGGGTGACACAAGGTTGTTAGGAAACCAAACTATATTAATTTAGTTACACTAGCAGATGATATGAACTTTCAAGGTTATGCAGAAATTCAAATGAATCCTATAGATGTATTTGATTTGAAGCCATTTAAGGGAGTAGATTTTTCATATGGTTCACATTCACCCTATGTGCACCAGATGTTAAATTCATGGGCAACTCAAGACAGAATTATCCTCCAAGACTGCAAAGATTTGGCAACAGCAATATTGGAAGATGATTCTCAGTTATAATGACTAATATGGTGGAAAGAAGAAGCAAGGCCCATGGAACAATAAATAGTGTTGGAGGTATTGATATTTTACAAGATCAGTCTCTAGGTGAGGCCAATATGATGAACTGAAAAGGTAGCTTGAATTTGATGATTACAACTTGGTACTATGTCATTTAACAGCTTCAAATGTCTGGGATAAGGTTGAAGAATCAGGAAAGGGTTTTGAGTCATTTACTAAAGTTTTACAAATCTCAAAAGAAGACCTCCTGGCTTTTCTGCAAAGACTGATTCTAAATGTAAATACAATAATATCAGATCCAAAAGTATGACAGATATTAACAAAATATTTGACTTTTGAAAATGCTAATTCAGAATGCAAAGGGTGATTAGACATTTAAAGGCAAAAGGAGCACCCATAGGTGAATGGATTAGAAATACAGCTGAAATTGTATCTCACATGATATTTTTCTCATAGGAGATTAATTTCTAAAAGTTTTTTTAAGAAAAATGTCAGATATTTTAATTATGGTTATCAAAGTAACTGAATAGTAATTACAGACAAGATATTCCTAGACATAATCAAAACAGAAGTTCTCAGTCTCCTGGAGTATGAAGAAAGACATAGGAAAATTAAAGCCCTTATGTGGTTAACATTATAATGGGGACAGATGAGAAACAGAGATAAGCACCCACCTATCACAGAAACAAACCACAAAATAAAGAATGTTCCTTACAGGAAATATTAAAAGGCATTATCAAGAACAGTCCCAGACTATTTGTAAACAAGACACAACAGATGTTGGCCTTTCAAAGGTACCAATCACCCTGTATTTAAAATGGTTAACTGACAAGAGTGTGTGGGTGAAACAATAACCTTTGACTTCAGAAAGATTAAAAGAACTAGGACAGCTGAGACAGGAGTATCTTAATGCTCAGCATACTGAAGTATTATGCAGCCGGGCAGTGGTGGCGCACGCCTTTAATCCCAGCACTCGGGAGGCAGAGGCAGGTGGATCTCTGTGAGTTTGAGGCCAGCCTGGTCTACAAGAGCTAGTTCCAGGCCAGACTCTAAAAAAGCTGCAGAGAAACCCTGTCTCGAAAAACCAAAAAAAGAAAAAAGAAAAAAGAAATATGCAGTCGTTGGAATTTTTCTATATTTGTCATTCATGTTAAGAAATGTAAAATTTGGAGAAAGGAAGCAGATTTAATAGACATAAATAAGGTGATTGAACCAATGAGCTTTTTACAAGCTGGAAAATCCTTGCCTTCTTCATTACCTAAGGGATAGTTTATTATAATGATTGATTCAAAAGACTGGTTTTTTTTTTGTTTGTTTGTTTGTTTTTTACTATACCTTTGCAAGAACAAGAAAAGAAAACTTTGATTTCAAGGTGCTTACTTATAATAATGCTCAACCTGTTAAAAGGTATCAGTGAAAATTTCCTCAATAAGGAATGTTAAACAGCCCCACCTCGTGTCAATATTTTGTAGAATAAGTGCTAGAAATAATTTGAAAACTTTCCTCAATCTCAAACATCATTATATGGATGATGTCTTACTGACTTAAGGTATCAGACACAGATACCTTAGGAAAAAGAATGGTCAATGAAGTATAGAGAATTTTGTTTGAAGAAGATACAAACTGCTCCTGAGAAAATATGAAGAAGAGTTATGTCTATTATCTAGAATATAATAGGTTCATAAAAATTCACTACAGAAAATACAAATTAGGAACAATCAATTACAAACTCTTAATGATTTAAAAAATTGTTGGGAGATACTAACTGGTTATGGATTAATTAAAATTACTTAAAATTGGATTAATTCATCAAGATCTACAAAGTTTATTTCAAAATTTAAAAGGTGATAAGGACTTAAATAGTTCCAGAAATTTATTATCTGTTGAGAGAGAATTGGTTCTGGCATGCACGAAATTGCAGGGTGCACATGTGGATCTCATGAAACCTAAGCTTGAGTGTGTTTTGATTATTTTGTCTGTTAGTCACTCTCCCACAGGCATTCTTGTGCAGAGAGATGATAATATTTTAGAATGGATATTTTTAGCACACAAATAGAGTAAAAAATTAAAGACATATGTAGAAAACGTTTCTGAATTGATTTTGAAAGAAAAAATGAGACTTTGCCAATTAGCAAGAATAGACCCAGGAGAAAATGTGGTAGCTTTTTACCAATGCTGAAATTGCCTTACTATGGGCACAAAATAAACATTGGAAAGGTGCTTGCAGTAATTTCTAGGAGAATTTGACAGCAAATATCCCAAAAGTAAATGAGACCAGTTGATAAAAAGAAGTAATTAGATCCTTCTTTGTGTAGTAAGAGAAACACCAATTTCTACATTCCATACTGTTACAAATAAAACAGGAAAGGCAGATTATAAATCAGGAAAAATAAGTAAAGTGGTTCAAAGCCCTGATGAATTGTTTCAAAATCAGAGATGCATGTCATTCATATTTTGTTATGAGATATTTTTGAATCTCTTCATTTAGTTACTGTATCACAATATGCAGGAAGTTTTTTTATATATTGAAGCCACTGAACTTATTTCAGATAATTCAGAATTAACTTTGCTATTTATTCAACTAAACCATATAATCAGAAATAGGACCTTATACTCAGTCAGTTACAATCACCTTATAGAAATAAACATGCCCCTTACAATGATGGGTTGGATGCATTTGAAGGTAGAGACCATCAAACACTTAGGCATAGAGGGAACGTTATCACAGTTAACCTGATAAAATTCTGAATTCCTTTGTGACCAGTATATGGTGGCAAAGTGGGTCTTTTCCTTCCCACACAGAATAAATAGCTCATTTCCCATAATTACTCTGAAGCCATTCACTCCTTCCTTAAAAGGTGCACCTATTGAAGAGTGGAGACCAGTTGAATGGTCACAACATTGGTCTAATGCATGGTTTACTGATGGCTCATCAACCACTGATGGGATCAAAACTAAATGGAAAGTAACAGTCTACAGAGTGAAGCATCAATGACCAAGAGTGAGGAAGGCACCACAAAATCAGTGCACTACTGTTGGCTATAAGGCAAACAACTAGAAAAGCGAAAGGAAAATCTACATTTTCTCCAATTCATGATGCATGTGCAATGGTATAACTATATAGTCATCAAAATGGGAAACCACTAACAGGCCAATAAATTGCAAAGGCATTTGGTCATGGAATGCATGAACAGAAAATAGCAAAACCTAGCAAATCTTTGCAATTTTATGTAGCTCATACAGGCAAGTCAGAAAAAGAATCTTAAAATAATGATATAGTGGACAATTTGGCCTCATGTTTAATTAAGACTAGAATATTAAAATTTGATAGGGAACAAATTTAAAGCAAATAAATAAGAATGATTGATTACACATTCAAAAAGCTTACAACGTTGGTTCAACATATGAAAATCCATCAGTGTAATCCACCATGTTAATAAACTGAAACAAAAAAATCATATGATCACCTTATTAAATACTGAAAATGTCTTAGGAAAAACCAACACCCATTCATAATAAATGTCTTGGACAGATCAGGAATACTATCTAAACATAATAAAAGAAGCATGCAGCATCCAACTATAATATCAAATTAAATGGAGAGAAACTCAAAGTGATTCCACTAAAATCATGAACAAGACAAGGCTGCCCATTCTCCATATCGATTCAATATAGTATTTGAAATTCTAGCTAGAACTTCTAGCAGTAAAAAGACAAAAGGAAATCAAGGGGATACAAATTGGAAAGAAATAAGTCAGACTTTTGCTCTTACCAGATAATATGATAGCATAGAGAAGTGACCACAAAAATTCTACCAGACGATACCTATAGCTGATAAACACCTTTAGTAATATGGCAGGATATAAGACCAACTCAAAAAGTTAGTACCCCTCCTATATACAAATGATAAAAGGGCTGAGAAAGAAATCAGAAAACCATCACCATTTACAATAGTCACAAATGACATGTTATCTTGGGGTAACACTAACCAAAGAAGTAAAAGACCTATATGACCCAACTTTAAGTCTTTGAAGAAAGAAATTCCAATAGATATCAGAAAAAGGAAAGATCTCCCATGCTCTTGGATAGGTAGGATCCACATAACCAAATGGCAATCTTCCAAAAGCAATCTAAATATTCAAGGTAATCTTCATCAAAATCCCAACACAATTCTTCACAGACCTTGAAAGTACAATGCTCAATTTTATATGGAAAAACAAACACCCAGAATAGCCTAACAATCCTGGACAATAAAGAAACTTCCAGAGGCATCACCATTTCTTACTTCTTCGGGGGAGGGGGTGCGAAGGCATGAGGTCAATGAAAACAGACACAGGCAGTCTGATGAAAGGGATAGGGCAGGCTTGTTTATTTAACAATGAAGAAAGTTTATATACCCTTCAAGTACCCAAGTATTCCAATCCATTGGCATTGCATAGACATCCGTCATTGAGTAGGCACAATCAAGACCTCTGACAGTACCTGTTGCTATGCCCTAAAACACCTTAAGTTAATAGTCTACAGCACTTACTGTCTCCAGACTGACAATGGGAACCTGCATAGGACCAAACTTGGCCCTCTGAGAGTTGGGATTTTGAAAGTGTTTGGATAATTGCTCAACCTAGATATAGTGGGAATGGCCTTGGTCCTGCCTCAAAGTGATATGCCAGACTTTGTTGACTCCGCATGTGAGCCTTAACCTCTCTGAAGGTTAAATGGAAAGTGATGTGGATGGATGGAGAGAAAGCAGAAGGAGGCAGGGAGTGGGAACTGGGATTGGTATGTAAAATAAGAAAAGACTGTTTTAAAAATAAATAAATAAAATGTATTACGATAAAAGGAGGGGAGATGGAGAATAAAATTCAACCAGAATAACCTTATGAGAATAACTATTATAAAGAATTCATAGCCAGGTGGTGGTTTACACCTTTAATTCCAGCACTTGGGAGGTTCAAGTCTTTAATTCCTACACTTGGGAAGCAATGGCAGGCACATAAGAATTACAGTGATTTAAATTTAAAAGTTACTTGCAAAATGCAGGCTGAAGTTTAAAGTGATTGTCCTTTGTCTAAAAATAAATATACTTAAACCTTGAATTTATTGTAAAGAGAAAGGGGAATATAGGTATATCTCTCCACACATGTTAAGGTATATTTAGTTTCAAAATATCAAAAGAATTTTTTAATTGAAAGGTAAAACTTTTACTGTTGCCAAAAATCATTTTGCTCTAGGAGTGATCTAACCTGCCAAAAGCAACCTTCACAGTTAGGATTGGGGCAGGATTTTTCTTCTATGCTTCCCAGAGATTAAAAGCATTCATCTTAGAAATCCATAGACCATTGGACAAGTGAAACATCTGAAGAGCATATTATTAATAGAAAATATCCCAAGGTTGGGTAAATTGGCCAAGTGTAATAGCCCACCTTCAGTTTAACTACTTAAAATCTTGGGAAAGTTTCAAACCCCAGACTAGTGCCCATGCCACCATCTTGTCTGAATGACTGTCCCTTCCTGCCAGGCAATGGACAGGATGATCTGCACAGACAGTGAACATCTTCGGGTTAATTGCTGTGTTTTATCTTGCCAGGATTGCCACTAACCAAACAACCAAAGATCCGCTTCAGACTACAAACTGTTCAAGACATTCAAATTGCTGAATTTGAATGAGGTTGACACAATATTTTACAGTACTTTGAACTCAACAATACTTAATTCTAAAACTGTCAAATACCACCAAACAGCACAATGGAAGGCAGAATTTGCTTCATCATTGTAAATAGTTTTACTTTCTTTTCATTTAGACAAAAAGGTGGGAATGATGCAGGGTATTTGATCACATTATAAACCCAAGATTGTGTTATTTACTGGAAAAGTCTGTTTCTGGTTGTGGTGTAGCTTAGCTCTACCATATACTTTTAATCCAAGAGCTGTCTGATTGAATATTGTAAACAGGATTAAATAACCCATAGGTCATGAGGTGAATCAAGCATGCAGTTGACATTAAAAAAAATACAGGGTAAGAGGGAGTCAGGAGGATGGTAGAGAGATGTACAGGAAGTATAAGGAAGGGTCACTGAATTGGAGATTTGTTTGAGATATCAGAGGAGAATAAAGGTGAGTTGTGTGCTTTTTCTGCCTCTCTGAGTCAGCAGGTTTTTATCCCAACATCTGACTCCCATGCCTTTATTATAAGAAAATAATTGAGAGTTGGATAAAAACAACATATTTTTATAAGTTCAGTAAGAAAATTAACTAAGACACAAAACTATGTGTTTTCATTCTGCTATTGCTTAGTAAACTTGTGTCTACTAGATATATTTCACACCTAGGATAATATGCAACATATATTTTATCATAGATTAAATCATATTGTGCAAATACAGGGTCCTTTTGAAATATTGTGGACATGCTAAATTGGGAAAGCATATAAAGTATATTAGATGATTAGTTAGAAATTTTAAAGTACATGACAGGTTTTATGCAAAATATAAACAATGATGACAATCACCTATACATATGAGCTTTAAGAAAACCACATGTAAAGTAGAAAAGAAAGTACTCTTCCTGAAATTCTTATTACATTTTTAAAGATAATTACTTTTGTCATGTTTTCTAATAAGGAAACAAAATGACAAATTATAATTACCAAATAATTGCTCTGATAATTTTGCTTCTTAGTTGCAAAAATTCCATGACTGTGTTGCTTCCTTATTTAATCTCTACATTAGATACCTTACACAGAGTTTGTTATTCTCACCTCTATTTTGGTCATAAGTTTTTGTCCTGTAAAATTTCTTTGTTCAGTTGTTACATATTTATATCCAAAAGCAAAAGTAATCTTTGTCATTCTGGCTAGAGGAGTCATTTGGAGTTAAGGACAACCAGGGAAAAAGAAGTCAATTTTATTTAATGACATAAACGCTGGTTAGTTGCCCATGCTCCTTCCATTAACTCACAACTTCTGCTCATATAAAAAAATCGTAATTAAACTCAGTGAGATACACTTGATTTCACAACTGCTTCCAAACATGTGTGCAAGTAATAGAGGAACTTACAGAAAAGAATTTCAGGAGGTGTTGGAGAGGTAGTAGAGATTAATGATCAAATACATTATATGCATTATGGAATTGTCAAAGAAGAAATAATTTTTAAAAATATTTTGACTATAAAAGAAACTCATGATTTAATTTTAAAAGATATAAGAACACAGAAGTGTGTGTGTGTGTGTGTGTGTGTGTGTGTGTGTGTGTGTGAATCTATACATGTCTTTGTATAAATTTCTGTGGAAGATTTCTGGGATGAATTTTCTTAAATTTCTAATAACAAACATTTTCCTAAAATTCAAAGAGTTTATAATTTAGTGTTTTCTTTACTAGTGACATAATACCATTGATTTTGTGTATATATATATATATATATATATATATATATATATACAAAACAGTTGTTCATTAAATATAAACTTATGAAACAAAACAATACTGAAATCAGAAGTGTGATAGAAATTCTCTGATAGCTGAAATCAGTATTAAATCATAAAATACTGTAAAATCGATTAAATGCCTCATCAGCTTTTATCAATAGTGCTTTGAGAAATATGCATATCTTCCATTTGTAAACCTTTGGGTTTTTATTAAACTTTAGAGAAAATATTAGTAAGACATATTAAGGTATACTATTTAGGCAAAGATAAAGTATTGTATAGACAGTTAACATGTTGCCTTTTACTATTATTATAAATACTGTTAATCTTCATTTGATATTTTTAATTTATCAGCAATTTTACTTATCCCTTACATTCTTGCTGTATATACATGCATTATTTTTAGAGTCTATTAAGAAATAAATTTTTGAAGGAAAATTTCCTTTGTAATTAAATGTTTATGTTCTTATTTGAGGTTCTATTTGTTTTCTTTAATCATTTTTATTTCATAATGGTGATGTTTTAATGTTACATCGTAAAGCAAAACTCTTTTTTTGCTGTTGCAGAGCTTCCTTTATTTTTCTTCTTCTTCTTCTTCTTCTTCTTCTTCTTCTTCTTCTTCTTCTTCTTCTTCTTCTTCTTCTTCTTCTTCTTCTTCTTCCTATTATTATTATCATTATTATTATTATTACAAATTTTCACCTCCTCCCATTTCCCTCCCCCTCCCCTCAACCCCCTTCCCCTTCCTCTCCACTCCAAATAGGAGTCAGTTTTCCCTGCCCTATGGGAAGTCCAAGGTCCTCCCCCCTCGATCCAGGTCTAGGAAGGTGAGCACCCAGACAGACTAGGTTCCCACAAAGCCAGTACATGCAGTAGAATCAAAACCCAGTGCCATTGTCCTTGGCTTCTCAGTCAGTCCTCCATGTAAGCCACGTTCAGATAGTCTGGTTTGATCACATGCTCCATCAGACCCAGTCCAGCTGGCCTTGGGGAGTTCCCATTAGATCGGCCCCACCGTCACAGTGGGTGGGTGCACCCCTATCGGCCCTGACTTCCTTGCTCATGTTCTCTCTCCTTCTGCTCCTCATTTGGATCTGGGAGCTCAGTCCAGTGCTCTAATGTGGGTCTCTGTCTCTGTCTCCATCCATCACCAGATGAAGGTTCTATGGTGGTATACAAGCTATGATAGAAATAGAGAACACTATCCTGAGTGAAGTAACCCAGACCTAAAGCAACACTCTTATATTTCTTTAAATCATTAATACTTGCCATAATTTTAGAAACAAAGATAAATAAGCAACTCAATCATTGTAGAAGGAAGCGGCGGGGCTGCATCCCACCACCCGGCTGCCGGCTAGCTTTATACCCGAAATAATTACACGGAAACTGTATTCTTTTAAACACTGCCTGGCCCATTATCTGTAGCCTCTTATTGGTTAATTCTCATATATTCCTTTAACCCATATTTAGTAATCCGTGTAGCACCATGAGGTGTGGCTTACTAGGAGAGATCTTAACCTGCGTCCATCTCAGAGAGGAGAATCATGGTGACTGCCTGAAGCGTCTCCCCTCTCTTTCCCAGAATTCTGTTCTGTCTACTCCACCTACCTAATTTTCTGTTTCTTAAAGGGCCAAGGCAGTTTTCTTTATTAATTAACCAATGAAAGTAACTCTCCTCCATCAAATCAAAGTTTTAATTTTCTGGGATGCAGAATCATCTGAGAAGTCAACGACAGGCTATACCTAGTTTATTGGTAATATTATATGGAAGATTAAGTTTTTACTACTTGTTGTGAGAAGACTAATACTACTGTGAGCAACATCATTCCCTAAGGACAGAATTCTGGATTGTACAAATGCATTTGCTTTTCTCTCATTTGGACTATTGATGTAATATAATCTAATTCCAATTTCTGCTCTATGCCCCTCAGTGATATACTGTCACCCAGAAATGTAAACAAAATACATAATTTCTCCTTTAGTTTCAGTACTTTCTCACAGACAAAAAGATGAAATAAGGACAAACAGCAAGAGTAAAAATCAATTCTTAAAGTAAAAGTTCACATATAAAGCAAAAACCACCCTATGACAAAGAGAAAAAATATTACAGCATTTTAAGTACTCAATAATGGTACTTTAATAAAACAATAAATCAAATCAGAAACTTAAAATATTTATCATTGAAGAATGAAATGGAGTCAAATCTATTTTAATGTTTTGTTTTTCTTGTACTAATATGCAAGAGAATTACTAAATTCCACAGGGAACAATGAAATGTAGGCCTAAGTCATAGATTTAATGTTTAAATCACTAGTAACAAACTGTATTGTCACATAATGCTTTATATCCTGTATAAAAGAAGATCACCTTAATTAGAAAAAAAATGGATGAATCTATATTCAGAATTTAACAGTTCAAGCACTGTTTAACAATAAACTTTGTGAGAACCACTGAAAATTATGCTTCATAGACTTCTCTTGCAAGACTACATAGGACACGAATATTTGTTTGTCTGCTTTGAAGTAAATAAATCAATAATAAATAGAATAGTAATGAGGGGAACTATGGGGCAGAATCTATTGAGAATATGGACTAAAGGACCTTTCTCTTCTATGTTGAAACAATATCATAGAAAGAAAACAAACTACAAAATCAGGTGACATTGATATAAAATAACACATGCGATTTGAGAAAGTGAACATTTCGTGATTTCACTTTAAGGTGATATCAGGTAGCATCTATTCTGGGAAATGAAACAAAGACAAAGATGTTGTGTTAAGTCTAAAGTGAAACTTTTGAAAATTTCCAAACTAATGGTTTTAGCTATTCAATTTTATAATGAATATAACGTAACCCAGGCTTCCATAGACCAATATCATCACTGAGAACAAAAACAAAGCCGTGCTTAGCACAATGTGGGCATCAGAACCTTTCCATCAAGTAGGGGGCTCTACCTTTTCTACAAAATGTATGCTTAAGTTTGATAGGCACAGATGCATAAAATGTTGTAGAAGAATGTCAGGACTGAAATTATGTGGCTGCTAATGCTTTAGTTTGGTTTTTGTTTTCCTTACTGCTTTGAAGATATTCACTCTCAGAGGTCACAGGAGTCTACTATCTTGAATACAAACTAAGTAAATGAGTACCAGACAGAGCTTTTCTGAAATATCCTTCATGTCAGAGTTTACAAATGCATTCCATGTATCAGGGATAAATAATATGGAAACAAGCCGGGCGGTGGTGGCGCACGCCTTTAATCCCAGCACTCGGGAGGCAGAAGCAGGCGGATCTCTGTGAGTTCGAGACCAGCCTGGTCTACAAGAGCTAGTTCCAGGACAGGCTCCAAAGCCACAGAGAAACCCTGTCTTGAAAAACCAAAAAAAAAAAAAAAATGGAAACAGAATTATGATATACATAATTTTGATATGTTTAAATATTAACATGAATTGTCTGTTGAAATAATTAGATTTCTTTGTATTTCTCAAACAAATTTTAATCAGATCAATTCTTAATTAATTTTAGTTTGTTTCTTAAATGCTTAATTACATTGATTAAATAAATATCCTTCCAAAGAATATAAAATGAAGAACAATACTACAAAATAAGCACTTGAGGTACAGACAGCCAGGGATTAAAACATAGGAAGGTAGATGCCATGATGTACTAATACCAACAGAAATTTAATAGTGATCTGTTTTATTGTTCTCTAAGTCTTAGAGACTTTTGCATTCATGGAATATTAAAGATGGAAACTTAAAAGAAATCCCCCACTAGCTCAGAATTGAGTATAATAGAGGGTTATTTATTTAATGGTATACTCACAGATTACAATCCCTTGCATGAACAAGGAAAATGAACCAAATCATGCCACTGGAAGCAAGACCAGAGACATGCTTTACATAGGCATATATAGTATGAGAGGCCACACTAAACTGGGCAGGTAACTTAAAGGCGACTGGTGGTAGGACTTCCTGCAGCACCTCCCCCTTTTATTTAAATAAGAAAGTCCTAAGACTAATACAGAATTATATACAATGAGAAAAAATATCAAGTATAAAAATTAGAATTACAAGCCGGGCGGTGGTGGCGCACGCCTTTAATCCCAGCACTCGGGAGGCAGAGGCAGGCGGATCTCTGTGAGTTCGAGGCCAGCCTGGTCTACAAGAGCTAGTTCCAGGACAGGCTCTAAAAAAGCTGCAGAGAAACCCTGTCTCAAAAAACCAAAAAAGAAAAAAGAAAAAAAAATTAGAATTACAACCAACATAAACAATATCAAGCAAGAGACATGTGACAAATGTTTCAATAATTATCCTGTCCTAATGAGTTTAAGTCTTGTGTAATAAATAACTTGGCCAAGTCATGAGAGAAAAGTAACTATAACTATCTAGTCTTCAATCCCATCAAAGACCCGAGAAGGGAAATATTACTCGAGTAAGCAGGAAGAGCAATCAAGCAACTTCCATTGCTTCCATTTTTCCATTCCAAAATGTGCAACAAATGACAGAGACAACGGGCTACCTGGGCAGTCACCCAAAGTATCATGTAGAACATCCGAGCAACCAACTTTGGCTAAGGCCAAGAGTAACAGACAGACCATTTTCAGACGCAGGAAAATTTTCAAAACCTTCTGATCTTGTCTTGGCAAAATTTGACAGTCTTTTTTCTTGTATCTTGTTTGTCGTGTCCAGACATTGTGCATCTTGTCAGTGGTTAATACTTAGGCATTTCCTTGCCCAAAGGCCAGTTTTACCTAGAAGAAAACAAGCTCCAAGTGGAGGGAGGGCCTTCGGTGCTCAACATTCTCTCGGGAACAGATTGGTGCTGCCAGGTGCAGTTATTTTTCACTTTAACAGAAAGCTAAGTTATTTAAATGCCATGTTCTACAATATTTAGAAGTGCTTGAAGTTTACCTATATATGCATAATACAATCTCTAGATTTCTAAAAAAACATAATTAGTCAAACTATAAGTATGAAAAACGTGGATGACTATTGACCTATAATTCTTAATACCTATATAACTTAAACAATCTTTAAACAACTGTGCAACAAATGAGGAAAATGACCTCGAAATATAAACAATATATAAATATCAAGATCAGAGGTAGAAATGTATATTGCAATATGATAAATATACCCTAAAATTGTATCAATATATGAAATGTCTTAAGCAGAGGTAGAAACATGCATGCATACAATATGACAATCGCCTAGGTATAAAAATATTGTAGATAAAAATAGGAACATATTCAATTAAATTTAAGCTTGTACCAATATAAAGAATCTATACAAATGCAAATTGCCTATAAATAATAGCTAACAAGTATTCGCCACATTACTCACTATTATTATTAGTGTAAGTAAGCTCATACTAATCTATTATCTCATCCAATTTCATTTTTTTTCAAAGAGATCCCTGAGTTTACATAATTTCACTCCCAACCCTCAACCCATAATCAACCCCTAAATGATGTTCCTAACCCTGAGGACAAACTTTGTTGGAAGAGGGGACATCATCTTCTAAAATTACCCCCAGCTGTCATGGAGTTGATGTTCTTTCTATGGGATCCTGTGAAAGTAAAATGATGATTAAGTTTCAAGATTTCTGTCTGGTATAATTTCAAATAATCTCTGAGTATTAGATAGGGTTATTCTGAGGTTCCTATTTGGAGTTCCCTCCACCCATACCTCCCCTCCCTCCCTCTCAAGGCCAAGGAGCCATCAGGGTTCCCCACTCTATGCTAAGACCAAGGTCCTCCCACCTCCCCCCAGGTCCAGGAAGGTGATAACCAAGCTGAGAAGGCTCCCACAGAGCCCGTCCATGCAGAAGAATCAGAGCCCAGCGCCATTGTCCTTGGCTTCTCAGTCAGCCCCCACTGTTGGCCACATTTAGAGAGACGGGTTTGGTCGCATGATCCATCAGTCCCATTCCAACTGGAGTTGGTGATCTCCCTTTAGTTCTGTCCCACCGTCTCCATGAGTGAACGCACGCCTCTCGTTCCTGACTTTCTCCCTCATGTTCTCGCTCCTTCTGCTCCTCATCAGGACCTTGGGAGCTCAGTCCGGTGCTCCAATGTGGGGCTCTGTCATTTTCTTCATCTATCGTCAGGTGGAGGTTCTATGGTGATATGCAAGAAATTCATCAGTATGGCCACAGGAACTGGCCTTTTCAGGCTCCCTCCCCTCAGCTGCCCAAGGAACTAACTGGGGACGTCTCCCTGGAAACCTGGGATTCTAAGTTGAGATTTTCAAAAGCCAGAGATTTAATAAATACTCACATAGCATCTGGGTCTGTTACTCCTATTTTTTCTTTGTTTTTGTTTTTTGTTTTTCGAGACAGGGTTTCCCTGTAGTTTCTAGAGCCTGTCCTGGAGCTAGCTCTTGTAGACCAGGCTGGCCTTGTTACTCCTATTTTTACAGCCTTAGTTAATCTTTGTTAAACATCACTAAAGGGATCTCTCTGGCCCTGTTGAACCCTTGTATATGATTCAATTCATTTTCCTAGTTCTTTAATGATGGAGGACTCCCATTGGCTAATAAAGAAACTGCCTGGCCCATTTGATTGGCCAGCCCTTAGGTGGGTGGAGTAGACAGAACAGGAAGAAGGAAGTGAGGTAGATGGCTCAGTCAGATGCTACGCCTCTCCTAAGTTAGACAGACTGCCGTGTCTCTCAGGGAGAGAGATGTGATGAAGGCAGCCACCAGGCCAGACATGCTGAATCTTTCCGGGTAAGACACCATTCATGGTGTTACATAGATTATTAGATATGGGTTAGTCAAGATGTGAGAAAAAGGCTGGAATTAATGGGCCAGGCGGTGTTTAAAAGAATACAGTTTTGGTGTAATTATTTTGGGTAAAGCTAGCCGGTGGCTGGGAGCAGGGTGGCGGGAAGCCGGCCCACAGCTAATCACTACACTTTAATCCTGTCCCAAGCATTTAAGGCTGCTTTGTAGCATAGAGACAAGATTTGTTCATCGTAAAGTGTTTGAGCCTGTGGGTCATCATAAGTGTCCTCCCCAAGAATTTGATCTAGGTAAGTCTTTAGTCCTTTTCCTTTTCTGTGTTATTCTAAAATTTTAGCCTCTTCTCTAAAATAACATTTAAACATGAGTTGAGCTCCATCATCCAGGACTGCTAAAACTAACTGAATACAGTCATACAGCATTATTTTAATATTAGAAGCCCATGCTTTTACTATCTCCCCAATAAATGCAGAATGCAATCCGTATGTTAGTTACTACTGCTTGCTTAATTTCTTTTATATCATTCCTTTTTATAGTCATCCATCTACCTTCTTTGGGTTTTTGGGGGGCCTTTAATACTTGATGCTTTGTCATAGTATACTACAGAGTAGAAAGCTAAAACCCTGGGTAAGTCATCTCTGACAGCTACTGATGATGTTACCTACTGTCCTTGTACCTTCTTTCCGTGCTCTTTAGCTTCAATAATTTCCTCAATCATTTCAAACATTTTTACTACTGTCTTTTATAAAGCCTGAATCTCCTGGACTATATCTATATTTCTAGTGATTTCATTGAGGCATCTAGCCTCGGGTCTTCATTCTGCACTTGTGATTCCAAGGTCTGAAGTTTTTCTTTAAAGAAAAACTCATCCTTGAACATTATTTGGAGAGCATGCAGATTGCCATTCCTGGAAAGATGTTCTATCTACTAACCCATCATAATTTTTAACAAATTTTGATTGTCAATTTTAACAGTATGAATTGTTTCAGATAATTTCTCAGTATCCTTTGATTTAATTTTGTCTGTCAAAGTAATGTTACCCTTTTTAATGATAATATTTTTTAGGTTACTTTTCATTTTCGATGGTATTAATCCTGTCAGCTAGCTGTTTACTATGAGTCTGTAAACACTGTGTCATTTCTAAAAGTGCCCATTCTTGGCTCTGTTATCAAACCATTTTCTTTTTTTTTTTTCTTTTTTTTTTTTTTTTTTTTTTTTTTTTTTTTTGGTTTTTCGAGACAGGGTTTCTCTGTAGCTTTTGGAGCCTCAAACCATTTTCTTAAGGATATAATACAAAGAAAAAAAAACTGAGTGCCAGTATCTAATAAATGGATGTATCACAATAACCATATAAGCCTTGCAGAATACAATCCATAGTATTAGCAAAAAAGTTACTAAAATTTTCTATGGTAATGTTGCCTGCCATTATATAACGTTCAAGTTTATTGATTTATTAATTACCTGTATTGAGGTCCAGTAAATTGTTTTAGTTGTAATAATCTATTGTCCAGCTGGTTTTGTGGTTGCAGAGTTGTGACTTGTGGCACAACCTGGTGCCGTGAACAGTCCTGCAACACTTTGGTTTTTGCCTTGGGTCTGGTTAGACACTGAGAAATATGCTTTCCCTGACAAATTAAAAACAATTAAATCAATTCTGTACAGGAGCAAAAAGCCCAGAACTCAGAATCCACAAGTACAAACTGGAGCCTGCACAAGTCACCCCACGGCAGGGAATGGGCATTAGGGGCCTGTGTGTGAGAGCTTGGGAAATTTCCACATTGCCACAACACAGTCAGCTTCGTTGTGGCAGGGATTTTACCAAAGAAAACAACAACAACAAAAACCAACCAAACAAAAACAAAAACAAACAAACAAACAAAAACGCTTATGTAAAAGCTAGCCAGGCTCGAGAGGGTGAGAGACATTCTGGACTGTGGATTGGTTAGGCCTTTAAGCCTGTCCACTGGGTATGTGTGGAGGTCAGATCCACATGGGGTGCCAGATGAAGAGGAAACCTTAAAAGAAATCCCACAGTAGCTCGGAATAGAGTATAGTAGAGGGTTATTTATTTAGTAGTAGACTCACAGATTAACAGTCCTATGCATGAACATAACAGAACCAAATCACACCACTGGAAGAGAGGCCAGCCATGCACTTTACATTGGTTTCTATAGTATGAGAGGCCACACCCAATTGGGCGGGTAACTTAAAGGCTGTAGGAATTCCTGCAGCCGAATATAAGAAAGGTTTGCCTAGAAATTCTTGGCAATTTGTTATTTCTGCACGTACACGTCTGTGTTTTGGTCTCTATAATTGACAGTGAAAATAAAAATGTATGAATATGTTTCATTCCTTTCCCTCAATAGAATTTGGTCAGCACGTTTGAGTGAATTTGGTGACCTGTTATCCTCAGCATCTCTCTGTAGTTGCCACTACCCAGTGAATTGGCATTAATTATAAGAGTAGGAGTAATTTAAAATGTCACATTGGAATCTTACATCTTAAAACAACTCATCCTTCAATAATCAAGTGAATAAAACGAACTTAATCTAAACAGTGATGCTGTTTTTCTCAATCTTGTGCATCCATTATAATTAGTTATTTATAATTAGTATTTTATTGATGTCTGTGCACTGTGTTTCAGAGCATCATGCAGAAACTCTGATGATTGGTGGTAATTTGATAAACATTCAGAAGCATTGCATTAATTACGGGCCTTCCAATTACATCTGAAGTTAATGAATATATATGAATATAGTGGATATGAATTCAAAGAAGATCTAACCCTTAATTATAACAGGTTTCCCCAATATTCTAATTATAACTTCCATAGTTATCAGATTTTAAACAAAAGGAGGCTTATCTAAGATATTAAATGTGAAAATTATACATGCAAGTGTTTTTCTAATCAGTAGTGATTAATTCAAAACAGTAGCCAATGTAATTTCTTTGTAATACAATGGATAAAAAAATACATTTTTTGTAGACATAAAGAAAAGCAGAAAAATTCTTTATATCTAGTCACAATAAAACCCTTACAAAATTAAATATTTTATATGTAAGAATAGATATAAACCTCTGAAAAGACCCCTATACAAAAACACTCCATATACACCTCACCCATCCCACCATTACCACCTTGTACCACACACAACATAATACACACACACACACACACACACACACACACAACCTTTATGTGGTTTGGGATATAATTCAGTGACAGAATGCTTACCTGGCATATATGAGGTTTAGAAGTCTGTGCTTTATTCTTACTGCTAAAATAGCAACTAAACCTTCCATAAATTCTTTGTATATTTAGCTTCACACACTTGTATATTGATAATAAAGAAAATAAGTGTGCTCATTTATTAGACATAAAAATTCTTTTATGATTGAATAATCATATTACTTGAAATATTTTCCTCTCATACATTGACGTGTTATGCTTAAGAAATAATTCTGAGCAACCTAACAAATTTCAGATATAGTTCAGTTGACAATTACTTAGAAAATAATTATCACAAGGTTCTTGTCATTAGATCAAAAAATTTAAGTCAATATTTTTTTCAACCATGAACTTCCAGGTTTTAAATATTTTCCTTTAATTTTCAAAAGAAAATTTTCTCACAATTTTATTGTGCAATCTGGTCAATCATTTAAATATAAATAAAACACAAAAATTAGAAGAGTTACTAAACAGTTGCCATGACAGATGGGGTTTACTTGGAACCTTCCTATTGTTTTTGCTTTTACTTAAAATTCCTAATCTGTGAATATACAACATAGTGAAGATTTTGTATATGTAAAGCCCCAGAATTTCACCCTTTGGTGAAAGTTTCAATATGCAATAATACTAGCAAACATAGGTATTTACCCCCTTCTACTTGTCCCATTTACATTCACCTAAAACAAAAGATATTAAAGCTAATGGGAAGTGGGGAAAATAATTTTGGGGATATTGTTCAGAAAAATATGAACTTTTCACAATTAGATATAGTTAGAATCTTGTCACAAATTTCTAAGCCCAATTTCTCTAATACTGCGCACATCTGAGTAACAAAACTGAGCATTATTTATTAACATTAAAAGCATCAAGAAGGTAAAGCGCTTTCCTTCCCCTAGAGATTGGCATAAACATGAAGAACACTTTTAGAGATAATCTTCAAATCAACAACTAATTTGATGAGTAGTTGCCGAAATCTCAATGGGGACCTCCAATTGCCGCGCACTGTGCCCCCGTGTCTGAGCTCTATGTCCTAGAACCCAGTTCGCCAACTTGGGGAAAGGGGCTGGAGGTTGAGAATACAAAAGCAGAGACAGACCGACTCACAGACCTTCAAACACTGATACCAAAGCCCCTTTTTATTAACACCATGTAGACTTAAATACACTGCAGTTAATGGTCAACAGGTGAAAATCCCATCCTCAGATCCTCTAAACTAGGCACAGCTTCTAGTAACTTCAATTAGGAGGTTCTAGCAGGAAAGAGCAGTTGAAGGCCAGGACTCATTAGTCCCAACATCCAGCTGAAGGCCAGGACTCATTATTCCCAACAAGTAGTAACGTAAACAAGCTTGTGTCTTTCAAACTAACTAAATATAAGTTTTGAGGTCCAAAATATTAATTGGAAATAACTAAAACTAAAGATCACAGGCATTTCAAAAACAATAAAAAAAAACAATTATTATGAATGAGAAGTGCCATTGACTAAACTTCCCTGGGTATATTTTACAATAAGAAAATATGATGAAGCCAAAAATGTGAAACTGTTTATTAAATACAACAAAGTATTTGCATTCAATTGACAGAAGTCAGAACATATGAAAATGACAATAATATTTCATATAAGCAGGATTATTTTCCTATGCTCTTACCTTCTTTGGTATGAAAAAAAAGATGATTAATTTCAAATGGAATATCAGAGTATTACTGTGCTTATTTTTATGCACTTAAAATATTTATTCATAAACTGTAAATTATTTGACGTCAGATTTCTTGATCAAAGCAAGTATTACTGTGGAGGCAAAGGAACTATAATTTTCTGTTGGTGAGTATGTAAAGTTCATACTTTACAGAAATCAGTACGGAGGTTCCTCAAAAACTTAAAAATAGAACTATCGGATAACTCAGCAATTGCTCCTGTGAGTATATGCTCAAAGGACTCTACATTATGATAAAAAAAAACCCTGTGCTTTCATGTTTACCACTGCTCTATTCATAATAAACTGGAATTAGAAGCAACATAGACGTCCAGGAACAAATGAACGGATAATGAAAACATGGTACATACACACAAGAGAATGAATTCTACAAGACACAGAAGTGAAAAGGAGACTGTAGGAGGAGAGGACATTACAAAAGGGTAGCGTGTGGATAGGACAGAGTAATGGGGGTAAGCCTATATTAAAACATATCTTTTACCACTCAGTAAATAAACTTCTTGCTACAGATAGGTATTCACTCCTACAGAAAGCCTCAAACAAACAAAACCTATAATGGTAGAAGTGAGTTCCAGTGGATACACCTACAAAACACTTCCATACATAGTGCTTGGGGAACATTACAAAAAAAGGGACAGAAACATTATATAAACCAGAGGATTAGGGAGTTTGCTATGAGATTGTGTTTCCTAGTGGTTACAAGAAAATTCACCAATGTGACATCTTAAATGTAAGATAAACAAGAATATTGCCTGTGGGTATGCCTAAGTAAACCCAAAAGAGGTCATGAGTCTCAATTATATACGAAGAATATTGGCAACTGAGGAAAACTAGGAGCAGAAGAGAAACAGAAGCCTCTTTAAGGAAAAACACACCAATTGGTTTCCCAATGTCAAATTATAATCCTGCAAACATAAATACAATTAACATTATACTGACTAAGAAGGTTATAATTGTAATATATATATATATACATACATGTAATAATAATAATAAAAGAAGTTATAAATTTGAAAAAGCTCAAGGAGGGATATATGGTTTGGAAGGAAGAAAGACATGAGAAAAACATTGTAATTTATTAATCTAAAAATTAAACTAAAATAACTTGCCATAATGTCATTGAATACATTTTATGCTAGTTGTTTAACTGGCCATATTTTAAAGATTTTATCCATGAAATAATTTTTTCTCAATTTTTAGTTATACTTGCCTTTATTTTGCAAATTTATGTTAAAAATAACCTCCAGGATCTCTCATTTGGTGACATCTGTGTCCAAGCATGTATTTTATGAGATTATATAAATACAATGAATATACGAATGGACACAGACATTACTAAATTTCTCTAACCTGAAAATATTTTCCTCAGTTACACAGAAAGTTATTGGGCAGAATAAAAATAAGTAAATAGAGAAACATAGGAACCAGACCTTAATTTTAATATTACTTAAAAAATATCAGGCAAACTTTTAATGTGTTCATGTTTCCCCCACTACACTAAGCTCTTAACTATATTATTCCAACACAAGCCAGATACAATATAGCTAAAAAGGCAATATGATATCTGCCTATTGTAAATTTATGAAGTGATATTAAGAAGGGTTAAATGGTAGTTTTTGCTGATAGTAGTTTAACTAATATCTCTGTGCTTTAAGCAGTCTTCTGGGCATTGAAAGGTTAGCTGGACTGGTCTGCACAGAGGACTCTCTTGCTATTATTTTAATGCAGAGGCAGGTTGCATTTTAATGGTGCTAATTTCTAACAATTACAGACTCTCTTCCCGCAAAAGCCTTGATTTCAACATTAAGCTTTCCAGTGTTCTTTTCTCCTTCACAATAAATTTTGAATTTCTTTATGACCCATTTTTTTCTTTTCCTTGCAGACCTGAATCACCAATTATTCATAAACATTCTATTGGTTCAATATTTTATTCCTTGGAATTATATTTGCCAAAGACATCAGTACATTACTTTTAAATTTAGTCAGTTAAGTTCTTAGGACAAGAGCAAAATGTTTACCAGTATATCACAGGAAAGACATGTAGCCCAGTTATTAACACTGCTCCCTCTAAAGCCTCTGGAACCAGGCTTCCTCGGGATGCACTACTCCCAACACTACTTCCAGGCTTCTTGTAAAATGGTACATCCATCTTTGCTTAAGCATTCAAGCACAGTAGATTGATTACCAATTTTCAGAGACATCACCATACAGATTTTGAAAGTGGTTGTACAATTTTGCACTCCCACCAGCAGTGGAGGAATATTCCCCTTACTCCACATCCTCTTTAACATAAGCTGTTACCAGTACTTTTTTTGATTTTTGCCATTTTGACATGTGTAAGATGGTATCATTTTGATTTGCATTTCCCTGGTGTCTAGGGATGTTGAGCAATTTCTTAAGTGCCTTTCAAACACTTGAGTTTCTTCTTGAGAACTCTGTTTAGATCTATACCTGAGTTTTAAATTGAACTATTTGGAATTTTGATGACTAGTTTCTAGAGATTTTATATATTTAGGAGATCAGTCTGCTGTTATATGTTGGGTTGGTGAAGAACGTTTCCCATTCGGGAGGCTGCCATTTTTCTTATTTACCATGTTCTTTGCCTCAGAGAAGCTTCTCAGTTTCAGAAGGTGCCATTTATTAACCATTGATGTCTGTGCTACTAGTGTTATGTTTAGGTATTGGACTTTTGCATCAATGCATTTAAGGCTACTTCCCACTTTCTTTTCTCTCAGGTTCAATGTCACTGGATTTAAACTGAGGTTTTTGATCCGCTTGGGCTTGAGTTTTGTGCCTGGTGATAGATCTATTTGAATTTTTCTACATGTTGACATCCAGTTATGACAGCACTATTTCTTGAAGATGCTTTCTTTTTTTTCCATTGTAAAATTTTGACTTCTTTGTCAAAAATCAATGTTTATATGTATGTATTAATGCAGCAATAGCACTCTTAAGCATATACCCAAAGAATGCACATTCATATTATAGGTACATTAATGTATTCAAATATGTTCATAGCAGCATTATTCATTACAGCCAGATCATGAAAACAACTTAGATGGTTCTCAACTGAAGAATGGATAAATAAAATATGTTACATTTAAATAAAGGAGTATTAGTGATTATAAAAAGTGACATGAAAATTTGCAGAAAAATAGAAGAAACTAGAAAAAAAACATACTGAGTGAGGTAGCCCAGACTGAGAAAGACAAACATGATAGCGTTCTCACTTATAAGTGGATATTAGACATAAAGGAAGGATAACCAACTACAACAACACCTAAGAAGTTAGATAACAATGAAGACTCTAAGAAAGACTTACATGGATTCCCTGAGGAAGAGAAAATAGATATGATTTCCTGAGTAACCTGGGAGCATGGGGTTTGGAAGGAAGGGTGAAGAGGAAGAAGAAGTAGAACATGAGGAAATGGGATGGTTGGGTTGTGGTAGGAACACAGATGAAGAGCAAGGGAAAAGATATCTTGATAGAGGGAGTTATTATGACATTAGGAAGAAATCTGGTGCTAAGGAAACTCCAGAAATCCACAAGGATGACCCAGCTATGACTCCGGTCAGTAATGGAGAGGGTACCTCAAATGCCTTTCCCCTGTAATCAGATTGATGACTGCTCTAATTGTCAACAGAGAACCTTCATCTAGTAACTGATGGGAGCAGATGCAGAGACCCACAGGTAAGCACTGGACCATGATGGAGCTACCCCAAAAGACAGCTGTCCTGAGCTGGTGGAAGTTACTGACTCTGGACTGATACCTGGGGAACCTGCATAGGACTAAAATAGACCATCTAAGTGTTAGTGATAGTTGTGTGCCTTGGGTAGTCTGTGGGGCTATGGGTACTGGGACCAAGATTTGCTCCTAGTGCATGAACTGTTTTTTTTTTTTTTTTGTTTTGTTTTGTTTTGGTTTTTGGTTTTTTTTTTGTTTGTTTTGTTTTGTTTTTGTTTTTGCACATTCCCTGTGTACGGATACCTTGCTCAGGCTTGATGACGGTGTAGGGGCTTGTTCCTCCTTAAATTTGCTATGTTAGACTTTATTGATTTCCCATGTGAAGCCTTACCCTTTCTAAGGAGTGGATAGGGGGGCATAGAGTGGGTATTGGGGAGGAATGGGAGAAGGGGAAAGAGGAGAACTGTGTTTGGTATGTAAAATGAAAAAAAAAAAATCCTTAAAAAGGCATTCAACTTCTTTTCTAGGTGAAAGTCCCAAAGTCTTCCATATTTCTCCAAAATACAGGAAAGTCAGTTCTTCAGAATAACATCCTGGTTTCCAGAAACAGCTTTTGTATTAGTTACTTTTCTGTTTCTGTGACTTAAACATCAAGATCAAGGCAACTTATAGAAGACATCATCTATTTTAGCTCCTGATTCAAGTAAGAGTTTTGTTATGAGCAGGGAGCTTCACAACAGGCAGCAGGAAGCAGGAAGGTGATTAAAGGGAGCTTCACAACAGGCAGCAGGAAGCAGGAAGGTGATTAAAGGAAGAAGCTTGGAGCTCCAATTCTAACATGCAAACAGGAAGCAGAAGGAGCGGACAAGAATGGCTTTTGTCTTTGAACTTCCAAAGACTGCCCCGGTGACTTCTGCCTTTTGACAAGATCACACCTAAACAGTTCTAAACAGGGCCAGAAAATAAGAACTAATAATCAAGAGCCAATTTGAGACATTCTCACTTAAACCACAGCAGGTTTCCTGATATGCATTACTTTCTTAGGAATTCATAGATTTATCCTAGATACTTTAAATTTTTGTTCATTCCACTTTAGTTACTATTTTTGCCATGTTCTGCTGCTCCTCAGTTGGGTCTGCAAATGGAAATTCTCTAACATACATAATGTTATTATGGCAGTCAAATCATTGACACTTCCTGCATCTCTTAGCAGTTTTAAAAGTTTTTTTTTTTTTTTTTAATTTGCTTAAAACAAACAAGCAAGCTCTCAGTCCCAGCCCCATGTCTTCCATAGCTATTGCGAATCTCTTTCTTGGTGATTCTGCTTAAATGACTCCACAGAGAAGCCTTCTCAGCCCACTTATTGAAAAGGGTGCTCTGTGTCTGACTAGTAGATATTGTCTGGCTCTAGCATTTGAAGGTTTATATTTACTTCCAAACCTGAAATAAGACCAATTTGAAGGGATAAACTTACATAGCAAAAAGGTAAGAGAAAGTGCTCTCTTCAGATATAGGCTTGTCTAAGAGATTGAAAAGCTAATGGCAGGGTGACAGTACATCTAAAAGAAAGTATTCATTGTAATTTATTGTAATGTTCATAAAAGGCCACATTTTTATAGTTTTACTAAAATTTAGAAATAATTATTTAAAACCAGCTATACTTGTAGTAATCCAAAAAATACCAACACACTTTTATGGATTTGAAGGGTTATTATCCTAGTTTTCATTTGTGATATCACCACACATATGTAAAAATTGTACTTCATTACTTTTTCTTAGCCTTCCATCAGATGGAAATATTTTAGCACCTCATTTTCTAAAGCTAGGGGCAATTTTATTTTTATTTTTATTTTTTTTTAGTGCTTGTTGTAGTATTCTCTATGGAAAAAAAACTGTATTACAAGCAATATCTTAACATTAAAATGAAATCACTTTAAGCATTTCATAAATATCTTGACCAGAAATTTAAGTGGGATTTTTTTTTTAACTTACAAGTATATCCCTGAGAATTATCATTTGTACAAAAGCCTTTTAAAAAAAGATATGTACCTGTAAAAGAGCCAGATTTTCCCAAGTTGCTGAACTGTAGCCTGCCATAAAGAGTACAGGGAACTACCACTGAGGAGAAGCCCCCTGGAGGGAGGTTTATTATCTAGCCAAATGATGAAAGTGCTTGTGACATTCTGATGCCATTGGAAGATGTTGCCCACACAGAGTGGGAGCTTTGAAGTTTTACTATTTCAGTCCTCAAGTTCCCATGTGTCAGTTCTGAAAACAAAATGTAGAGGGGAGAAAAAGGCAGCTGTGCCAGAGTCTCCGGGAATAGCCTGAGCGAGTAGCAAATGAACAGGCAAACTGTTGGACATATTGATTCAGTTTGTAATTTTCCCACTGCTTGTTTAAAAAAAAACAAAACAAAACAAAAAAAAACAACAACAACAACAACAAAAAAAAAAAACAGAATGCACTTAGATCTTTCTTGTCTGCAGAGCATAATATGACATTGATCTTTTCATAAAAGACATATTTGTTAGGAGAGTATCTGTTCATTTGTGCTTTTACATAAGCGATTGTTGCTTTCAAGTAAGAGGCTTAATAATGATATATGCTTAACTATATTAAATAGAACTGGGAGGAAAAGAGAAAAGTGAATAGCAATTTCCTGTTAACAAATTTGAGAGATCATTTAATGAAAATGCAAACCTGACAGAGATCAATTGTTAGCTGTTCCTTATAAATCTAGCTGTGTTTGGTAAGGGCAACAGGTTCTTACTGCCTCAGTGACTAAGTCTCACGTCAGTAGGAAACTCACTTCAGAGTCTCTAAATCCTTTGCATTGTTTAACTATGGTAAAGCAAAAGGTGAATGAAAGACATGGGATAAAATTAAAAAAAAAAATCATACAGAAAATAAATAAACAATGTTTAAAAATAACCTTTTATTGAACAGGGAAAACATTACACGCTTATTTTGCACATTTTATGTTTGGGAAACAGTGAGTAAGGATGTGAAATTAGTAGGAGAATAAGATGCATAAAATATTTCCAAGCCTACAATAACTCAAGATATATAATTTTATCTCAGAACTGTGGACTAGAGTGAAAAGATTGTTGACACAGGACCTGTGAGATAAGATTTCTGCTCATTATTGAAGTGGTCATTGCCACATGTTCGGATGCCATTTGTTTCCAGACACAGAATGCAAGTTATGATAGAAAGTAAATTAGGTATAAGACTTTGGACTCAAGAAGACATGATAGATAGAGAGATAGATGAGTATTTTCTCTGAATATGTCAAATGCAAATGGACTAAGCAATGCTGATATATTTATTGTCTGTATATTGTACATAGTTATTGTACTTATTGTATAGTGTTTTCTTATATTAGTTATAGCTTTTTCATTTTAGACAATAGAGGAAATGTAGTTACATTTCATTTTTATTTTTAATAACTAAAGCTTGCCTGAAGTTCAGAGAGTAAAACAGCCATACTGGCCAGCCTTATAGAACAGGTCACAATAACACAAATCTTTAATCCCAGTACCCAGAGTAGTTTGCAGAAACTGGGCAGTGCATGCCTTTAATCCTAGTTGTTCACACATTTAATACAAGATGAAGAGAGGATTATAAAACAGAAGAAGACAGCTCTCAGGCTCAGACTCACTCTGAAATTCCTGAAGGGAGGATAGTCATTTTCAGGCTGGGGTCAAAGTAAGGGCCAATGGCTGACTGCTTTGTTTTTTAGATCTTCAGGTTGAACCCCAGTATCGGTCTCTGGACATTTATTAAATCAGGCATCAACAAATAACTAGACAAAAGCAGAAACTTTTCCAAATCTTATAAATTTTATACATTTTATTTTTATTAAGGTCAATATCATTCAAAAAAGCCCAGAAATCAAAAATTGATAATTCCTTCTTGTATTTATGAGCAGTGCATGTGTAATTGTACTAAAAGAGTCAAAAAACTACCCCACTCTGTATTTTACAGAGTTTTCTTCTATAAGTGTGAATAAGGCTGGGAATGTGAGAGGTAGAAAAATGAGATTTTTGACAAGGAGAGGTGTTTAAATATGTGAATAGGTTCCTAAAGGAACTGGGAAAACTGAAGGACTATTGCCAAAAAAGGAAATATCCTCCTATCTGTGCTACAGGTGTTTGTGTGGGAGAGATGGTAACTAAAGGCAAAATGAGAAACCTGATGAATACAAATGGAATGTTTTAGCCCTGTGGGTTAAAGATTTATTTTGTAGGATATGATAAAATCAGATTTAAAAGTCATACCTCATTATTAAATCCAACTGGAGAAGAAAATTGATGTTGAAATATTTTTTGAACAAGAAGAATGAGAGGAAATGACTGTCTCTTTCATGTTAATTCAGCTGGTCTCCATGGTATACAGAACAGAAGAGTATTACATTCTAGTAACAGCTGTGGAGTGCTGTGGGAAACTTTTAAATGTGGCCTGTAGCTGAGAGGGAAATGGCTACAGAATTCCTTTTTGATGAAAACTCACCTGGGTTTAGTAAAACACAGAAATGACCTTTTCTGTTTGTAGAAAGTAAGCATACAGATGGTCCCTGATGGGCCAAGGGTGAGACGCGTATGAAAACTTTGTGGATGAGCTGCAGCGAACAAAGGAATGGTGGAGCTGCCTTAGCAGAAGGAAGGAGACTTCGAGCCACAAACATGGTCTTTTGAGCAAAGCTAAGGTAAATTCTCTAAGTTTAAATGCCTGACATCTACAAAGTCATATGGAACTATGTAAGGAACTATTACAGAGAAAAGTCACACCATTAACTATCAGTTCTGTAAAGAAGGGTAGTAGAATATTGCTAACTGTTCATTTCAGTGAGCAACATTAGAAACTATGTTTTTGGCTACTGACATTTAAATCAAGTTTTTATTTTACTATAAGGAACAAGTCAAGCCATGAGCTCACTATGGTTATTTCTCCTGTTTAGGGCACTTTAGGGAAAAGTTTTTTTTTTTTTTTTTTTTTTTTTTTTTTTTTTTTTTTTTTTTTTTTTTTTTGGATGCTTGTCAAATATGAAGGAAGAGAGATAAGTTTTGCCTGCTGAAAAAGAAAACAGACCACTTTTTGTGACTTGGCTCTTAGAGACATTGGCCATTACCTACAGGCAGCATCAGATGCTGACAGAACCTGCAGCCAAAAGTTTTCAGTAATATGAGTTCCAGAAACCCAAGTAAATTAATCTCACCACCATCCTTGAGCACTGGAAAGATATCAAAGTCCAAATTTAACTATATCTCTTCTCTTAGCTTTAAAACTTTCATTCTAGTATAACATTCAGTAGAGCATCCACTCACATTGATTCTGTACTTCTGACCTTTGCTAGCAGAAAAAAAGTAAATGTGCATGGTTTCAGCTACTAGGTACAAAGTGTCTTTCTAAAGTATTCCTTTCTTCTTGTAGAAGTATCAGTTAACTATTATAGGTAATATTGTAAAGCAAAATTAGTGTGTACCCTATCTCTAATTGTTGTTTATAATTAGATAATCTGCAAATAGCAAGAAAGTGTGTTCCTATCCCTTGTCCAAAAGAGTGGTACTACTAGATACATTCGACATGTCTTATAACCTCAAGTTCTGGGCTTAAAATTGTATTTCTTCCCAGACAAAGAACAACACAATTAGACAATGTGTATTTCAAAGGATCTGTTTGTCCATGAGAATTTACCGATTGTTAATATGTTATATTTGTGACCTCATCAGTGACATGAACTAAGATTGTTCATTGAGTTTTTAATTTTAAAGATTTTATAATCCTGACTAATAGTTTTGCTAGTATCTGTAACTTTAATAAAAATAATATCTGTCACAAATAACTTATAAATGAAAAGGTTATCTTCTAGTCAACATTTTATAGCTCCTAGTCCATAACAGATTTAACCATGGTTAAAACATGTGATTCAGAAAATTATACATCTTAAGCCAAGAATAAAAATATAGAAGGGAGACACACTTCTAAAATATCTTCCTCAAGGGAAAACCTGCAAAAATCCAGTGATTCTGCCTCAAGAAATTTCTAGTACCTTTCAACGTGCTGCCCTGTTATACATGCCTTTGAGCAGGCCCTAAGTCCTCTGGAGATGTTCAAGATTTAAGATAGATTGATACCTATGCTGTAACATAATTTTCAATATTTATTACATCATTTGTATTTCTGAAAATTAGGTAAAAAGTATAAAACAATAATATATCTTCAGTAGTGGTATTGGGTTAACACTCTTTTAATATTGAAAACTTATATGCAAAATACTAAACGAGTCATTGATTATTTTTGTCATATATGCAAAAGTGTGCAAAACAAAGGAATATACCGTACTTATCTTTTGTAATGCTAAAGATGGTAACTGCATATAAACTTCTGAGTATGAGTCAGGCTATGTCTATAACTGCAATATTATGCAAAGCAGATAGGAGCGTTAACAGTAAATAATTTTGCCATGTTACCATTACTGTTGGAACTTTATACTGTAAATGGATAAGAACAATATCTTAAATAATATCATCTCTATTTTTCAGCACTAATCAGTAAAGTTTTGCACTGTTAACTATTTTAAAGCTGACACTGTATAATTTATGTGAACATGTCATCATGAAGGAGGAGAGATGGTGATGGGCTATCTGAAACAGATTATTAATGCTTATCCACACTCTAGATCAGTTTACGACCTACACCAAAAGTATAACATTACAATGATCTGAGACAAGACATATGGCCTTCTTGGAAGAGCCTATTGGTATTGCATAGGAACAGTACTTAAATGCCCTGGTCCAAGAACACAGGGTGGTCATTCATAAGGAACTATTTAAAAGGCTCAGGAACTTTCTTTCCAAGCCGGCACTCCATAAGGGCGAGCCTTGTTGAGCTCGAGCGCTAAGATCGTCAAGCCTAATGGCGAGAAGCAGGACGAGCTTGAGTCCAGCATCTCTCAGGCGCTGCTCGAGCTAGAGATGAACTTAGATCTCAAGGCGCAGCTGTGGGAGCTGAACATCACCGCAGGCAAAGAAATTGAAGTTGGTGGTGGCCGGAAAGCCATCATAATTTTTGTACCAGTTCCTCAGCTAAACTTCTTCCAAAAAATCCATGTCCGGCTGGTTCGTGAATTGGAGAAAAAGTTCAGCGGGAAACACGTACTCTTCATTGCTCAGAGGAGGATTCTGCCCAAGCCAACTCGGAAAAGCCGTACGAAAAACAAGCAGAAGTGCCCCAGAAGCCGCACGCTCACAGCAGTGCATGACGCCATCCTTGAGGACTTGGTCTTCCCGAGTGAGATTGTGGGCAAGAGGATCCGTGTGAAACTGGATGGCAGCCGGCTCATAAAGGTTCATTTAGACAAAGCACAGCAGAACAACGTGGAGCACAAGGTGGAAACTTTTTCTGGTGTGTATAAGAAGCTCACGGGCAAGGATGTTAATTTTGAATTCCCAGAGTTTCAGTTGTAAAGAAAATGGCTGAGTAAAGTGTCAATCGTAGAAAAAAATAAATAAATAAAAGGCTCAGGAAACAATCTGAATGCATGGACTTTGGTCAGTTGTCAATGGAATTAGACTGTAGAGTGGTTCCTGTTGCAACTCAAGTTGTCTTCTTCACTGTGTTCAAATACAGCAGTGTAGTTACTACTGGATAGACAAAAGCTTTCAGATGAACGCAGATTCCAGGACCCATACTTGACCAGTGATAATTCCGAGTTCTCAATCGGAATGAGCAGCATTCAAAAGTCATTCTGTCACAATCTCTTTCGTTCTCACAAAAGTGAGTTATGTTGTTAGGAAAAATATTCCACAAAGGATCCCATGGGGTATAACTGATTATTCTCTCTTTGTATTAAAGTTTCCTCTTCACTAGAATATATTACTATTAATGGAAAATTAAAATTTAAAATACAAACCTCCCTCAAAATTAAATGAAATTGATCCCACTGTGACAATGTTGATAAAAATCATTGCCTACAAAGAATGAATAAAACAAAATTTATACAAGTCTTCCAGTAAATAGGAAAAAAGTAAGATTCAACTAGGTTTTTGTTGTTTTTATAGTTCCTACTATAAATCTCCTTGAAATAATTCATCTCCATACATCATTGTTTTTCCATTGTTCTCTCACAAAAATCAATGCACAGTTTGTTCTCTCATAATTCAGACAGAAAGGCAAGTTCCTTTGGAATTGTAGAGAACTATCATACTCTCTATATTTCAATGACATTATAAGCATTTATCCTATGGTATGCAGGATCTTCATCATTTGTTCATTATATTAAATGCTACTTCTTTGTGTAACTTTAATTGATACAAGTAATTTTTTCCTTATCCTAACGACCAAGCTACTTTATTATGGTTGGAGCAATTAAAGAAGGAAGACTAATGAGGATCCTCAAGTTCTGTGGCTATAACTCGATGGGGAATCTTTGCCAATCAATTATCGTTAAGAGGTGGGACCAAGTTAGGGTGTGGCTTTCTGGGACCTGGAGAAAAATGGCTTGTGGCCCAAGTGCGCTCCTGTCTCTCTCTCTCTCTCTCTCTCTCTCTCTCTCTCTCTCTCTCTCTCTCTCTCTCTCTCTCTCTCTCTCTCTCTCTTGTTTCATGCATTTTCCCTTATAATAAATAAAAATATAATTGTTTTATCTTTTAGTAGCCTGGTTATTTCCCATTTCCCAATCAAGCTAACTTCAACTGTTGGTGCTAAATTGTGGGGCCAGGTCTCTAGTGGCTCTAGTCAGCTGCCATCAGGCTCTACACCATTCATTTGGTATGGAATTCCCATGCAGTGGCCCCGAGTAGCTGCCAGCCACGGTCCTTCATATGTACTCATTAAAGTTCTCAGAGCCGCTCCAAGTCTTCAGGCATCTTGGCCACCTGTGACTGTGCAGCTGGATTCTGGGTCCAGTTTTTCCAGTGCTTACAGAAGCTCAGGTGGGACACATGCTTCAGGTATATCTATTCGGCATTGCTTTCTTGCTCTCTTTGTTCTTGTGCAGCTGTTAACCAGTCAGGAACATCCGCCAAGTGCACAGTCTGTGATTTACACTGAATAATTGTTTTTAATTTGAGCATATCTTTCAGTGTTTAATGCTAAAATCAGATTCAAGCTGGCATTGAGGCTACAGGTGCTTCATAATACCTACTGACAGGTAATGGTTATTGTACCTACTCCAGCTCAAACTCAACCACAAGTAAGACTTATAATTTAAAATATAAATCATAAATTTGTAGTTTAAAAGAGCAAGATGACAGATAATTTAACAATGCAGGAGTTCAATAGGCTTTTTACTTATACCATGTATGATGTTATGCAAGGTTTATATTATTTCCCTCCTACATCCCTCTTTTTGATTATGGGGATTAGCCTTGTTCTTCATATTTTCTGCTTAAAAACATGGATTTATAATAGGGACAAGAATAAGGCACTTTTAAAAATGATATGGTCTTTACATACTGATAATGGCCAACTAAAAGGGAAATTCAGCAGTCTGGAGAAAGATACAATAAATTTGACAATCAAAACCCAGTCAATGACAGAGGGTGCTGAAACATTGTCTGAGAGAATTTGTACTGTTGAATATCTTAATCGGATTCTGTCAAATGCAGTGAATTTGCAATGGTCATGATCTATTGCAGCAATGGAATAACCAAGTTAACATTCTCTTATGGTGTGGAAGTTCCTTCTGGCTATGTGTTGTTTTTATTGGTTAATGAATAAAGAAACTGCCTTGGCATGTTGATAGTGCAGAACTTAGGTAGGCAGGGAAAGGCTTAATGCTATAAGGAAGGAGGCAGAGTGAGAGACACTGTGGATTTACCATCAGAGATAGATGTGCTGAAACTTTGCTGCTAGGCCATGACCTCATGGCAACATATAAAAAATGGGTTAAATTGGTATGTAAGAGTTAGTCAATAAGAAGTTAGGGCTAATGAGCTAAGCAGTGTTTTAATTAATATAGTTTCTGTGTGGTTATTTTGTTCTGGGAGGCCGGGATGAACAAACGGCTCCTTACTACAGATTTGGTGTCCTAACGTGGTGGACTAAAGTCATGTAAAACAAAAAAGCTTGAAAAGCCTCATTTTATTTTCTGGCTGGCAGCATGCTGCAGCTCCTTAAGGGAGGTTTTCCTGATTCAGTGGTAGCAGAAAAAAGCCACACCTTTTTTAAAAGGCAGCTTCCTGGACCATGCTGCCAGCACAAATTCTGGCTATGGACCATTTGCATGGTATTTGTGGGCCCAGGTGCTTGTGAGCCCACTTAGGGTGAGGAGGAAAGTAGCTGAGACTAACTCAGCACTGTCAGATTATATACATGCATGTTTCTACCTCTGTTTAGGACATTTTATATTTTGATGCAACTTTTAGGATATATTTTTGTATTGCATTATATTCTTACCTCTGATCAAGATACTTATACATTGTTTATATTTTGAGGTCAGTGTCCTCATTTGCTGCACATTTGTTTATAGATTAATATTCTGGCATAAATTTTTAGTCTTTAAGTTATACAGGTATTAAACATTACAGATCAATAGCTGTTCATGTTTATTATACATATAGTCAGATTAATTAGGTTCTTTAGATACAGAGAGATTGTATTCTGCCTAGATAGGTAATATTTAGCCACTTCAAGGATCTGTAGAACATGGCATTTAAATAACTTAAAGTTCTGTTGACATAAGACATGATTCTCTATTCCTGAGAAAATGTTCAACACTGAAGCTACTCTGCTCAGAGTTTGTTTTCTTCTTGGCACAATTGGCCTTTGGGCAAATAACTGCCCAGGCATTGACCACTGGCAAAGTACTTGGTATCCAGACTGGATAAGCAAGACACAAGAAAAGGACTGTAAAACCTTGATAAGACAGGGTAAGACTGTTTTGAAAAATGGTCTCTAAGTTACTTTAGGCCTTAGCCAAAGTTAGTTGTTTCAACATTGAAAATGAGACTTTGGGTGATTGTTCAGGTATAGCCAATTGTCTCTGTCATATACTCTTCACTTTGGAAGCTGCTTTATTGCACTTCCTGTCTATTCAAGTAATAGTATATCCCTTCTCAGGATATACTATTTAACCTTTGATGCGGTTAAAGATTAGATAGTTATAGTTATTATCCTCTTGTGGTCTAGCCAAGCCTATTTATGATGCAAGACTTAAAATTTTTGTAATAGAATATCTATGAAAACATTTATCATGTGTTCCTTGCTAATATTGCTTATGTTGGTTGTAATTTAATACTTGATAGCTGTTCCTATTGTATAAAGTTTTGCATTTGGGGTTGGATCTCTCTTATTTAGACAGACTAAGCCAAATGAGACCTAACCACAGCAACAACAATCAAAATAAGATACACATGCGGCAAATTGTCATGGAACTGTGCTTCTGGATATCAATCAAAACAAGCTACACATACGGAAAATTGTAAAGGAACTCTGCCTTCCAAGTGCCAGGGTCCAATATTGTCTAGAAATCAGAGCAACTATGATCATTATAGGAAGAGCTCACAAAATTGGACTCACTCCATGGAGGAGAGGAAGGGGAAATGATACACAATTGATGCACACAAGACACATGTTACAGCCCCCATCTTCAAGAATATAAAAGTTGGAAAGGGAGAGGTGGCAGGAGCAAGGAGGAAGGCACCTTATTGCACCATATTGCAGACAAGGGTGGTGTGGCCTGCTATCCCACCCTTACACTCTCAGGGTATACCCTGCTTTTAGGAGTGCTGTAGCTAGTCAGGGGCAGGGACTGCTCTGCTGCTCTTTTGACCTCAAGGAAGCTTTCTCACTTGCCTCTGGCTAATGGGGTGGAGAACATTACTTCCCCACTCACGCCACCACATGACAGGAAAGTGGACCCCGAACCATGCTTTGGCAGCATAGTAGTGTTTCCCCTGTTGGTGGAAGTGTGGGTAAACCAGTCCTAAAGTTGTGGGCATGGGGAAACTTTCCCCATTGATCATCTGACATATGAGGGTATGGGTGGGGAGGAGGTGTCCTGCCCTGCCCATCAATCCCTAAGGCAGGTGGGAGAGTTGATCCTGAGGTTTTAAAAGTGGGAGATCTGTCCCTGCCCCCATCTCCCCTGCTGCACTAGGGAGAATGGCCCCTATACCTCACCTGGGAAATACAGAAGAGCTGTGGGAGAAATAACCCTCAGAATGTGAAAGCAGGAGAACAAGTCCCGCCCCTTGCTCATTGCTGCAAAGGGTTAACTAGCCAGGGCAATCCTGCGAAGTTCACTCTGGTAGTGAGGAAAGGGAAAGTAGCAGTCTGACCAAACCTGCCATTACCCAGGCCCAGAACCAGCCTTACCGTGTTGTCACACCCCAACATCCACCCATCTAGTCTTTGCTCTGCTGGAGCAGGAGCATTAGCGGGGAGGCATCCTGTGGACCCAAGGCTGCAGCATCTCCACAGCAAAAGGATGTCCAGGAAGAGTCACAGTGAGGGCCCATGACAGTAGTGTGACAGAAACAAGGGGCCTAAAAGCAGATCAATCAGAATAATGATTCTCTGTGATGAAAGCATGCATTTACATGTATGAATAAATGCATTTACTGTGTGACTCACGGTGTCACATGTGACTTAGCTTCCATGACAAGATTTTCCCTTTCTTCCTTTTTCTCTTGTTTTTCTTCATAAATTTTATTTTGTTTTATTTGTAAGGGAGGGCAAGGTTTACAGGGGCAGAAGGCAGATACAAGGGAAAAGGAGATGGCTGAAATCTGGATGCATGATGTGAAAGATGCAAAAAATAAATAAAAAGAAAGCTAAAGACTCTAAAAGCAACAATAATTACTTGGAAGAAGGATTATTATTCATTCCTAGTAACTAATAAAGAAGATGCAATTTATTAACATTTAGAACTTAGAGTAAATCTCTCCCTCGCCCTACCCCCTTTCTATCTTCTCTCACTTTTCCTCTTTGTCAGATTTCCATGTGTGGTGGTTCGCTTTAAACCATGTGGAGACTAAAAGCATTGATGACTTTAATTTAGAAATGCCAATATTTTCTTTCTTTCCTTGTTGAAAATAGATTTTTCTCTCATATAATATGCCCCAACCACAACTTCCCTTCCCTCCACTCCTTCCAGCTTCGCTCTTCTTTAAATATCCCCAGGATCCACACCCACTCAGTTTCCTCTTCTGAAAAGAGTAGGCTTCCAAGAGATAAGAGCCAAACAGGAAGAAACAAAATACAATAAGACAAGGCAAAAGCTTTCATATCAATACTGCACAAGGTAACCCAATAGGAGGAAAGGAGTTCCAAGAGGAGGTGAAAAAGTAAGATATATACCCACAAAACACAAGCTAACATCCATAATGTAAATGCAGAAGACCTGGTGTAGACCCATGCATACCGTTTACTTGGTGCTTCAGGCTCTTGGAGCACACATGATCCTTGCTTACTTGATTCAGTGGAACATGTTTTCCTGGTGTCCTCCATCCCTCTGACTCATACTATCTTTCCTCCCTGCTTCTGCTGGGTTCCCAGTCTCCACAGTAAGGGAACTAATGAAAACCTCCAATATAGTCATAATATCCTGCTGTTGGTCTCTGTACCTGCTCTCTTCTGCTGTCAGAAGTAACCTCTCTGATGAAGACTATACACGGCACAAAATTTTGAATATGACAGAATATTATTATGAATCATTTCATTGATCTCTCTCTCTCTCTCTCTCTCTCTCTCTCTCTCTCTCTCTCTCTCTGCTTATAGTGTTTGGTTCTACTACAATAGGACTCTGGGTCATTCAGTCGCTGATTCCTGGATATCTAGGTAGCTAAGGGCATGAGCCCCCTCTGAGGGCATGGGCTTAAAATAAAATCAGACATTGGTAGGCCACTCCCACAAGTTCTGTGCCTCTATTCCCCCAGCACATCTTGCAGACTGGACAGATTGTAGGTGGAGGACCTTGTGACTGGGTTAGTGTCAAGGTTTCTCTTCCTGTAACCTGCAAAGTACATTCTTGTGCCAAAGAGACTAGAACATAGCAATGAAGGCTCCATGCAGGAAACCGTTCACCTGACTACATTCAGTGAACTGTGTGGCTGTTGTCCTTGGCAATGAGGCCCAACTGTCACTTTTCAGAGAGCAACCCACTGTCCAAGCATTGGGTTGTTCAGGATTCTCCACAGGAGCCTCTCAGGCACCAGCTCATCTGAATGCAACCCTGTCGCAACACTAGAAGCCTTTCCTGGCTACCAAAGATTCAGCCAGTTCAGACTCCATATCCTCCATTACTAAGAATCCTTGCTTGGAAGAGTCACCATCATAGATTCTGGGAATTTCTGCTGCATTAAGTTTGCACACTATCCCCCAATTATCCTCCAATTACAACTGTCTCTCTTTGCACATTCTCCACTCACCATCCCCACCTAATTCTTCCAACTGCTCTCTGTCCATTTTTTTTTTTTTTTTTTTTTTTTTGGTTTTTTGAGACAGGGTTTCCCTGTAGTTTCTAGAGCCTGTCCTGGAACTAGCTCTTGTAGACCAGGCTGGCCTAGAACTCAGAGATCCGCCTGCCTCTGCCTCCCGAGTGCTGGGATTAAAGGCGTGCGCCACCACCGCCCGGCATCTCTGTCCATTTTTAAAATCTATTTTAGTTCTCCTTTGCAGAGAGATGCATTCTTCTGCCATGGAGCCCTCCTCTTTACTTAACCTCTCTGGGTCTGTGATTATCATTTATTTAACAGCTACTTATAAATGAACACATAGTACATACCATTACATACTATACTTGTCTTCCTGAGTCTGGGTTACTTCAGAATGTTTATTTTCTAATTGTATTTATTTTCTTTCAAATTTCATGATGTCATTTTTTGACAGATGAGGAATACTTCATTGTGTAAATATACCACATTCTCTTTATATGTTTTTCACATGAGTTACATCTAGATTGTTTTCTGTTTCTGACTTATATGAATAAATCTGAAATGAACATAATTGAGTTCAAGGAAATGAGTGCCCTCATGGTAGGGTGAAATGTGCTTTGGGTATGTGCCCAAGAATGGTATATATAGATCACTTCCCAATTTTCTGAAGAAATACATTATTGATTTCTATCATGGTTGTACCAGTTTTTGTTCCCACCAGCAATAGAGGAGTGTTCCCTTTGCTCAACATCCTTGCCAGCATGAACTCTTACCTGTGTTTCTAATCTTAGCCATTCTGACAGGTGAAAGATGGAATTTCAAAGGAGTTTTGATCTGCATTTCCTGAGGGCTAAGGATGTTGGACATTTCTTTAAGCGTTTCTTAGCCATTTGAGATTTTTCTTTTGAGAATTCTCTGTTAAAACCTGTACTTAATTTTTAATCAGATTGCTTGGTTTTTGATATCTAGTTTCTTGAGTTCTTCATACATTTTGGATATTAGACCTCTATTGGATGTGGAGTTGGTAAAAATCTTTTCCCATTCTGTAAGCTGTCTCTCTGTCCTATTGATGGTATTCTTTACCTTACAGAAGCTTTTGTGAGGTTACATTTGCACTGTCAGGTGTTTGTTTGAAAAATTTCCTCCTGTGCCAATGTGTTCAAGACTGTTTCTCATTTTCTCCTCTCAGGTTCAGTGTGTCTGGTTTTATGCTGAGTTCTTTGATGCACTTGGACGTCAGTTTTGTGTAGGGTGATAGATATGAATTTATTTATATTTTCTACATGCAGACATCCAGTTTGACCAGTGCCATTTGTTAAAGGTGCTTTCTATGTCCATTGTATATTTTTGACTTCTTTATCAAAAATTTTGTGTCTATAGGTGTGTGGATTTTTTTCTGGGTCGTCAATTTTATTTCATTGATCATCATGTCTGTTTTTATGCCAATATTATAATATTTTTTGATTTTTTTGTTTTTTTTTTTTTTTTTTTGTTTTTTTGAGAGAGGGTTTCTTTGTAGATTTGAAGCATGTCCGGGAACTAGTTCTTGTAGACCAGGCTGGCCTCGAATTCACAAAGGTCCACCTGCCTCTGCCTCCCCAGTGCTGGGATTAAAGGCACGTTCCACCACTTCCTTGCTTGTGTTTTTTAATTGTAATTATAGCTCTATAGTACAACTTTAAATCAAAGATGGTGATGCCTCCAAGCAGGCCTTTTATTTTAGCTATGTGAAGTTTTTACTTCTACATATGAAGTTGAGTATTGTTCTTTCAAGATCTTTAAGGAATTGTCTGAAATTTTTGATGAAGATTGTGTTGAATCTGTAGATTGCTTTGGTAGGATGGTCATGTTTATTATGTTAAAACTACCAGTCAATAGTCATGGGAGATCTTTACAAGTTCTGATGTTTTCAATTTCTTTCTTCAAAGACTTGAGGTTTTTATCATACAGTTCTTTCACCGTCATGGTGAGAGTTACCTTAAGATTTTTATATTATTTGAGGCTATTGTGAAGAGTCTCTTTCCTTGATTTCTTTTTCCATCCATTGTCATTTTTTTATTAGTTAATCTGGTATGCAGTCTCTTTGCTTAAAAATGTTTTTCATCTGTAGGAGTTCCCTGGCAGAATTATAGGGTCATTTATTGTATACTATATATTATCTGCAAAAACAAAAATATTTTAAATTCTTCCTTAACAAATTCTGAGTTATTATTTCATGGTCTGGGTAGCCAGGATCAAACAAGTGGCCTTCTACGACAGACAAGTAGCTTCCTACTACAATTACTTTTTCTTTCTAGATAGCACTTGAGAATAATTCTTTTTATACATAATTTTATTATGTTAGAATTATTTAAACTCTGTATGGAGTTTATTTTATTTATGACAAAAGATAGTTATGTAGACAAAGCAATTGCTTTTGTCTCAAGTTTTGATAGTTACTTCTAGAAGTAAACCAGGAGGACACAAAAATGGTGACTCGCAAAGACAAGGGAGGATGGTTGTTTAGAGTTCCCTTCCTAACAGAACAGTCTGTCAGACAGGCTAGGCCTATTACCAAAGATGAAAAACCGAGTGTTACAGAGGAAACTTGGGTGATTGTCTAGGCAGTCAACTCTTTCTGTTATTTCTCACATATTTTGGAAGTCATTTGCTTGCATTTCCTGCTTACTCAGGTAATATTTCCTTCTCAAGTGTTTGATGGAGTTGAAGACTAGATTGTTATAATTACACATTTTTAGTTATGACACAAGTTTTAGGTATAAAACTTTAAATTCATTAAGAGAGGATAGAAAAATGAATATTTTCTTTAATTTTGCCAAATAAAAGTAGACTAGATATTGTAACTGAAAGTCAATAATTTATCTCTACACTAGAAATATATTTTTAAGGAAAAAATGAATTTCCTTTTTCCCTTTACTTTTTAAAATAAGAATAAAAGAAGTTTAGTTAACCCAAACAGAAGCTAGCATAGACAAGTCAAAAAAGAACATGAATTTTCAAAATATTTTTTTTCTAGTAGTTTCAGAATTTCAGGATCCACACTGAGGCTTTTGATCCATTTGGAGTTGATTTTTCTGCATAGTGCCAGATTTTATTCTTCTATATGTGGCCATCCAGTTTTCACAACAGCATTTGTTAAGAGGCTATCTTTTTTTCCAGTGTGTATTTTTGGCAAGTTTGACAAGCATGTAGTGTTTAATTCAGTAAAAAATAATCAATGCTTCTGACTGCAAAGATACTTTGAAGTGTAAAATGTGTTTTAACTCAGCATAATATAGAGATGTGATAAATTCTTTTCAATGTTTCTGAAAAACAGGTTTTAAGCTGATGTCTTCTTGCTTCTGGAGGCTCAAGAAGTGATCATGATTTATGGTGCCATTCATTTCTCCAGTGACTGATGATTTTTTCTAACTGTGAATAAAAGTTGTTTAAAAGACTTGTGTCATATACTGAATCATTGATGGGAATGGCTAGCTGAAATTATTGTATACAGGTTGGGATATTTGAGTCCACAGACTAGTAATCTATCTTTTAACTGCCTTAATATCTATTCCTTGCTCACCCTGTGTCCTAGATTACATCCTTGTGATTATCAGATGAAACATTTGGAACTCATTAACTTAATAGCCCAGTAGCTTTCACCACCCAAAAGTCAAAGAATACACACTACCAAAAACATCTGAGGCCAATAGATGAGATTGGCCATGTTCATAATATTTCACCAAAAGTATTTGAGAAGTATTGATTAATTACTCTTGCATTGACTTCAATAAAGCCTTCTGACACTGTTATTGCATTGGAATATAAAATATGGGATAATCTGAATTTTTACTCCAGACTGTGATCACGAGTGCTTGTCTCCAGAATAAGCCACTTTGTATCTGCTTTGAGGGGCAAACTGTGATTCCTGTACCAACATCATGCTTCATCAGAAGCTGAGTATATGGTACCAGTGATGGCTTTAACCCTCTAACACCGATGAGGCACATTCAGAACATATAAGGAGTGCAGATTGGAATAGATGTACTTAGAAGAGCTCCAAAGCAGTGATTTAAACAATAAAAACCTCAGGAATTTTTGGATCATTGTTATTCGAAACAACTAATATATTTTGTGCTTTATTCAATTACATTGTTTTCTGCAATTTATAACTGAACTCTTCTGACTAATAAAGAATGTACACTATAAAGACATATTATTCCAATTTCAAAATCCTTATGTGAATGGATTACTTATAGTTAATGAACATATTTAATTATATATGAGGTAAAAAACAGTGATTGATCTAAAGTTTATTAATTTATCTTTCAGATATTAATATAAAACACACTGCATTCATTAAATAATATGCTACATATTATTTGAAGTATAACAAACAAAGTAATTTTAAATGTTTCTATTCAATAACATAGTAAACTGAATTTGGAAAATTATAGCCAAGAATTATTTGTATTATGGGTAAACTTTATCTTGGAACTTGTAATGCAAAGACCTTGGACATTTATTTCTTTCAAATGTATTCTTTTCAAGCTCTCTCTATGAGCAATTGTTAGCTTGAATTGAATAGTAGGTCAATTTATCTTCAAAATGCATTTATTTCCTCACCTGTAACTTCAAATATCTACAAGAAGCTTTTGAAAAATAACAAAGAATAAACATCTGATATAAAATATATCTGAGGGAATCCTGGAAAGAATGTCTCAGAGGAAAAATAGAAGTAAAATCACATTCCATCCACACAGTAGTTTGTAAATTATCAGCCACACCAGAGTTTTGTAGAGGGAATATCATCTCCTATGTATGATGCCAGAGCTTTGGGTCATAATCTTAAAGTAACAGCATAGAAAGTTATGGAATATTATGGGAATATGAAAAGGAATATAAGCCACTCACAGAGGAGTCTGACTGATCTGCTATGTAACTGAGAAACTTAAATTCCAGAAAGATTAACAACTACTTACATCATTTCTCTCCTTAACTGTAGACCTAAAGTTTCCTGGTATCTCCTTAGGATCCCCATTTATGATGAAATGTCTTGTAATTAGCTTTTAATGCACACCCATTTGCTCATGATCTCACTTTATCAGTTTATAATTCCACTAAAAGCATCTCTAAATTTACCCTATAATCTCATAAGTCAGAAGATTGAGAAAAGAAACAAAAAACAGAAAAAACAACAATGAAAAACACTAGAACTTTTAGCAGTCATTTGAGACCTAACCAGAGAGCTACCAAATGGCATTCATGGCTACTGCTAAAGTACTTCATTGTTACTCTCCTCTGAAAAGCTCACACAAATGCTTGTTTTTTTTTTTTATTTTTTGAGTACCTCACTTTCTTCTAACCTTTATGCTATAAGTCTATATTAAAATACTTTTAAAAGAGTTCTCTGGTGCATTTCTTTAATCTCATTGTGCTGGTGGTTGAAGAAGGAGGTATTTATTAACCATGTCTCATATCTTCCTAAATATATTGTTTCTTTTAATTTTCTTTTTAGGCTTGGTACTTTCCCCAGTGACATATATGAGAAATTACTTATGCACTGGTGATTTAAGTTTCATTGTCCATGTGTACATTTTTATTATACATGTGATGTTTATGTATATGATATGTATGCATATGATATTGGTATGTATCAAACTAAAAAAATTACAGTGAACATGCTCTAATATGTGTTCCAAGTAGATTTAAAAAACAATTATTTTTTGATAGAGAAATAAATAAAAACTCAAGAGATCTTTTCATATAAAATTAAACTGTTAAGTGTTTTTTGGCAGATTAACCAATCTCCAGATCTCTACTTTTTTATTTAATCCCACCTTGAAGTGGATTCATATGTAAATATCAAATTTCACAAAATTTAGAAGTAAGCATAGGATTTCTAATATAATATCTTCAAATTGTAATTACTGGAATAAAGAAAAAGAATGAGAAGGCTGGCAATGCAGTTTGTGGAACATAAATATTAGCAACTTTTTTTTTGCTCTCTAGACCAAAACTATGTAATATTTGGGTTGATAGGACATTTGAACACCTGACAACATCCATTACACAGCTTCTAAGTTTCTGTCTTTAGCTAAAACTCTTAGCCCTTAGGAATATGAATCTGTTTGCATTGTTATACTATGCTTCTTATTCAATTTGCTTTGATTACTAGTCTGTTTGCTAAATTTCCTTCTAGTCTTGTGAAGACATGAAAATTTTCATATGCTTTCTAGGATCATCTCACATAAATATTTTAAGAATTTGTTTGTTTTCATTGCAAACATTTCCTTCATAATGTTAAGACAAAAGACAAATATTTGTTTCTTCTCCATCATTAATATGCATACAAAATAGAAATTATGCAATGCATTTTCTTTTTCCCTTTACACACCACTTCATGCTAAGCATCATGAGAATATATTTTTAAGGCAGGTGGCATACTGGATCATTTTAGAAAGGCATTATCCTTAAAATCCTGGTTTAGAGCAAAAGGTACTCCAAATTCCTAAAGAACCAGTGTTTTATTAAAGCAGAGCATTCTGTCCTGGCATGAAACCAATGCCAACTGTTCTGCATGAGTTTTGTTCTGTAGTAAAAAAGTAACAGGACATGAAAAAAAAAAAAAAAGGTTGTTTTTCCCTCTGGGATGAATTAAGAGAGGAAAACAGGTGGAAGGTAAGTGACTAAAAGGTTTTGTTGCTTTTGTTGTTGTTGTTTTGCCGGTTCTCCCACCTCTTGCATTTGTGTTAGATAGATGAACTGAGAGGAGAAATGTTGTGGTCCATCAATATAGCACTCTTGAGTACTTGGAAGTAATATTATCCTGCCAGTCTTTCAAATGACATCTGTGTCAGATATGTTGTAACAAACTGTCACAGAGTCTAGAGCTCATGAGTAAGGGACAGCCAGGTAAAGTTTGCAAACATGTGCCCGGAGAGGTCCCACTTACAATGCTAGACATGTCACCTCTTCTGGAGGGCAGATTCCAGGGGTAGACGCATGTAAAGGCCTCCATGTGTTCACACTGGTCTGTGAACAAAGATAGCATGCTCCAAAGTGTGCTAATCATTGTACATGGTCCTTCACACAGGTATGGCAGCCTGGTGAAAACGCCAATAACGTAGCCAGCTCTCCTGAACACTTCAGGAAGACTATTCGCTTTTTCTTCCCAATTGTGTCCCTCTATTTCCAGAATTTCTGATGGTTCCTCCCACTGTGACCTACATTTGTACATAGAGCGAAAGGACAAAACTGAGGCAAAGATTGTTAGGATTCAGACATCTTTACTGACCTGACCTGGTGTGTATGTCCTCAGCTGTAGCCACTAACAGCACTTTTTATGCACATTCATTACGTTCCCTTTTTAAAAGAGCCGGCAAACCCAGAGGAAGACGAGAGAAAGAGCGGTGCGGGAGGAGAAATTCTGGAGAGAGACGAGAGGAGATGGGAGAAGATGCGAGAGAGAAGAGAGAAGAGAGCGAGCGAGAAGAGAGAGAAAGCTACAGAGAGAGGAGAAAGAACAACGAAAGAACATCACAACCCAAAAAGAGTCAAATACCCTCCCTCTCTCTCTCTCTCTCTCTCTCTCTCTCTCTCTCTCTCTCTCTCTCTCTCTCTCTTCCCTTCTGCCTCAACTTTCTCCAGAGGCCAATATCCCCCTCCCCTCCCCCATTCCCTGTCCCTTAATTGAAAGCAAAACAAAACAAACAAACTCACAAAACAAAACAAAACAAAACAAAACAAATAAATCTCCATGTGAGCTCTGTCTCATGGCGTCTTTCTCTGGTGCTGATTTTTTCTTTTTAATTACAACAAGAAAAACCCAGCCTTGGGTATGACTTTCAAGCACTTTCAATATTTTTAACAATGTCAGGGGCTGATGACAATGACCAGAAGATTTAAACAAGTGACATGATACTGGAACCCTGTATTCTGTGTTCACTTATACCAAGATCTCTATTTCTTCCAGAGCTAACAAATCATGTTTTCAGAAAACTCAGTGGCATAAATTTCTTCAAAATGAGGGCTCATCTTAAACAACAACATTGAGAAATCTGGCTATTTATTCAATACTACACCTCTTTTGCATCATCTGCTTTTAGCTTGTTTATGCTTAGAACATCTCTGAACAGGTTCTAGGAAGAGGCTTGATGTTTGTGTTTTCACCAGATAAGTTTCAGAGACTACATAAAATTAATGGAAAACACATTTTAGTTTTCAAATGAAGGAATATAGTTAAAAGAAATTGACTCATTTACGATTGTAGTCATTTTTGTTACCTTATGGTGGAACTTCTAAACAGAATCAAGTGAATTATTAAGATATATTTTCTTGTGGCATTCCACCCGCTCTGGTTCTTATACTCTTTCCTCCTCCTCTTCTGCAGAGTTTCCTGATTCCAGATGGAAAGATGCCACTTAGGACTATTATAAGGTCTCTCACTTTCTGTATTTGTTCCATCATGTATCTTTGCATTTGTTTTCATCTACTTCAGAAGGAAGCTTCTCTGATGATGGTTGAACAAGGCATTTTTTCAAAGAGTGTAGAAGAATATCACTAGGAGTTATGTTTTTGGTAAGTTCATTTAGCAGAACAGTAGTATTTGGTTTCCCCTTGGTTCCTGGCGTATCTAGTCTCAAGAACTTGGTCATTGAGACAATGTTGGGGATAAGTTCTATCACATGGAGTAGGTCTTAAACCAGTTAGATCCTGGTTAGGTACACATATAAGGTTGGTGCTACTATTGCACTAGTGTATCTTGCAGGCAGGACACCATTGTGATCAAAGAATTTTTAGTTGGGTTGGTGTGGTGTGGAAGTTCTTCTGTATATGTGGGATTTATATTTCTTAATAAATAAAAAAAGCTGCTTGGGCCTATGACAGGGTAAAATAGAGCAAGATAGAAATTCCAACAGAGAAAGAAGAGAAAAGAAGGTGGAGTTAGAGAGATGCCATGTAGCTACTGAAGGAGAAAGGTGAAAGTTGCCAGCCAAAACCTTACCAGTAGGCCATAACCTCGTGGTGATTTACAGATAAATAGAAATGGGCTATTTTAAGGTGTAAGAGCTAGGTAGGAATGCACCAGATTCATTGGACAAGCAGTGTTGCAATTAATATAGTTTATGTGTGATTATTTTGAGTCTGGGCTGCCAGGAAACTAACAAGCAGTCTCCATCTACAGATTTGCATGCCAACATAGGCTGACTACACCCACATAAAACCTGAGAGAGCTTTAAAAATGAATTCTAGACACAAAAAAAATAAAAAAAAACAGAGTTTACTGCAACTTCTTCATAGCCATATTTCTTTTTCAGATAAGTGCTTTTTGCTAAGAGCAAACACAGGTGCCACAGTTCCTTTAAGACAGGTCTGTCTGACTTAGTACTGACAACAAAGGCTGCATGGCTTCTTTGGCGGGGGCTTCTGCTTTCTGGTTCATGCTATTTGCACAAACAGCTCTGGCTTTTTCAGGAGGCTAAGCATTTAAACTGGGTCTGTGAACAGCATGTTAAAAATTGCTTAATGGAGTCATAGACCCACTGCAACCCTGGATCTGGGTCAGAGAGAATAGCTTGCAGGGCTGGTAGTAAACATACCTCCACCATGTTGGATTGGGTGGAGCATGCCAGCATGGCCATAGAGTTGGTCCTAACCAAGCCTGTTTAGTACTTAAAAAAAGTGTTCCTGAACAGAAAATGATTACAGATATGCAATAAAGACAGATTCAGATGAAAAAAAAACCCTCTGGATGGATCACAGTGTTAGAAAAAAAGGTATGCAGGCTTGAGAAAGAAGATAAAGAGTATAAAGATAGTCATAAAAAGAAGTAAAAAATAAAACAAAGTCTTTAAAGAGACTGAGTATAGAGAGTCATCAAGTAAAGGAGTAAAAATAAATGAGCCCTGTAAAAATGGAATATACACAGAGAGCTGTATTATGTATATTATTGCATTTTCTTTGAATTTTTTGACTACAGAGAAATATTTGATTCTGTTGGCTGCTAAGCTAAACCAATGAATATATTTTAAAGGTATCTTGTCTTAAAAATTTGAGTCTAAGAATATGTTGCTTTGGAAAAGAGGTTCTGCTTTTGTTTCTACAGAGGATAGAAATTAATGAATTTCTTATCAGTTAATATAGTTTGATCAAACAAGACCCCCTGAAACAGTGGCCCAGATGGTCTAATATCCATGACAACTTCAGGACTTTAGCTGAGATGGACCTACCACATAGGATACCCCCATGAAAGACCTGATAAACAGTATCCCCAATCAGCAGGAAATAGAGAACAATGCTCAAATTACTTAAATGATTGCTCATAAATGTTTGTTTAAGTTTAAGGGTGGGTATGCTACAGAGATGAATACTTTGCATAGGTATGGATTTTAGTTTATTGATACAAATTTAAGGTCAATTTTGTTATATGTTTATTTCTGCTCTCGATTAAGGTATCATATATGTACAGCTTGTTTAAAAATGTAATGAATACATAATAAATACAGGTTAATAGTCATCTATAATAGTCAAACTTAACATGTTAGGTTTTTAGATGTACAGAGATATATTTCCGATTGATAGATATTCTTTAAACCTTTCAAATACTAACAGAATATGGAATTTAAAATGTTTTAAGAACTTAGCACTTTTCATAACAATGAGACACATCTGCTCCTGGCAGCACCAGTCTACTTCAGGAGGATGGTGGGTATCAAGGAGGCTCCTCATGGTGTTTGTTAGACATTTGGGCAAGAAATTGCTGTTGCCTGCACTACATAATGGTATGCTTTATGAACTGGGCAGTCAGGACCCATAGGAAAAAAATCTCCTGAACTTTTAAAGGTAAGACAGTCCTTTGGGGTTTCTGTTCCATGAAAGTGTCTGCCAGACATTCCGCAGGACACAGAAGAAAGTGACTGACAAACTGCCAATATAGGTGGAAATATCTTTGAAATTTCCTGCTTCATGGAAAAGTCTGCCAGGTACTATGGCCTGTAGGCTGAACATGGAGCTCCAACTTTACAAAGAACTTTGGGTGACTGTCCAGGCTATAAGATGTCTCTGTCAATTATAGAGTATTAGAAGTTGCTTACAATGCACTTCCTGTTAACTTTGGTAATATTATAGCCTTCTGGAGTCTTTAATGGAGTTGAATCATAAATAATTACAATTATAGTTTTTCTTAGTTATGATAAAAGATAAAATAGATATAAATATTGTAACTTTAATTCTTGTTTGACATCTATTTTGTATATGTAATTTTACAATGTTAAAGTTAAAACCTTCCTTTTTATTTAGACAGAAAAGGGGAAATGATGTAGGAAGCCCTTCTGTATGTGTGTTGCTTTTATTGGTGCTTACTTCCCTCAGCACTGGGATCACATCTGGCACAGACCTTTGTAAGTAGTGTTCTGCCAGTCTCTGTGAGTCAATATGTTAACCCATTTTGCTGTGTTGATAGAATAGATAGTTCTGGATAAATAATGTAGTAGAGCATTGAAATGGGAGGATCAAAGGGGAAAGGGAAGAAAGTATATTAATTTAACCCATTTCTATTAATATGTATAACGCCATGTGACAGTGGCTTACTGGGTAAAATTCTCACCATCTGTCTCTGGCAGCTCCGTGTGGTATTCCTCTGACTCTACTCCTCTTTCTCCAAGCATTCAGTTCTGTCTTCCCTGCCTACCTAAGTTCTGTCCTATCAACAGGCCATGGCAGTTTCTTTATTCATTAATTGTAATCACAGCACACAGAGGGGAATCCCACATCACCATCCCTCCCTTTCTTTCTTTTCTCCTTCCTTCATTCAGAATAGGTTCTTTAAATGTCTGTTATAGATTCTAGATTTATGTTTTTATACGATTTCTGTGGGCAACCTTATATGTCTCTGCATCTATATGTTTCTCCAGATTTTCCTTTGACTTTTTTAATTCTATTTTTTCTAGCTTCTTTTTTGACTTTTCTTTTTTATTAAATTATATAATTTTACAAATTTTCACCTCCTCCCCTCCTCCCATTTCCCTTCCCCTCCCCCACCCCTTCCCCCTCCCTCTCCAGTCCAAGGAGCAGTCAGGGTTCCCTGCCCTGTGGGAAGTCCAAGTTCCTCCTTCATCCATCCAGGCCTAGGAAGGTGAGGGTCCAAACAGACTAGGTTCCCACAAAGCCAGTACATACAGTAGGATCAATACCCAGTGCCATTGTCCTTGGCTTCTCAGTTAGCCCTCCTCATCAGCCATGTTCAGAGAGTCCGGTTTGATCACATGCTCCATCAGGCCTTTTGTGCTCCCATTAGATCATTCCCATTGTCTTGGTGAATGGACGCACCCCTCAGGGTCCTAACTTCCTTGCTCATGTTCTCCCTCCTTCTGCTTCTCATTTGGACCTTGGGAGCTCAGTCCAGTGCTCCAATGTTGGTCTCTGTCTCTATCTCCATCCAACGTCAGATTAAGGTTCTATGGTAAGATAATCATCAGTGTGGCTATAGTAAAGGGCCAGTTCAGGGCCCCTCTCCTCAGCTGCTCAAGGAGCAAGCTGGGGACATCTCCTTGGACACCTGGGAACCCCTCTAGATTCCAATCTCTTGCCTACCTTCAAATGGCTCCCTTAATTATGATATTCTATTCCAATGTGCTTGCTTTTGTCTTACTGTATTTTCTTTTATTACTATTCTTTAGATGCATTTTTTTTTCTTTTTAAATTTTACTTGACCAACAGAACTAGGCCCAGTGCTTAGCTGTGGATCTCCACATCTGCTTCCTTCAGTTGCTGGATGAAGGTTCTAGGATGATATTTAAGATAATCATTAATCCCATTACAAGGGATGGTCAATTCAGGCACCCTCTCCACTATTCCACTATTGCTTAGATTCTTAGTTGAGGTCACCCTTGAGATTACTGTGAATTTTCCTAGTGCCATGTTTCTCACTAACCCGATAATGTCTCCCTTGATCAAGATATCTCTTTTCCTGCTCTCCCTTTCTGTCCATACCCATTTTGACCATCCTATTTCCTCATGTTCTTTTCCCCTCTCCCCTTCCACTGTCCCACCTTCCCCCATGCTCTCAGTTTACACAGGAGATCTTCTCTATTTCTCCTTCCCTGGATGATCCATGTATGTCTCTCTTAGGGTTCATCTTGCTACCTAGTTTATCTTGGTTCATGAATTCTAGGCCTGTTATCCTTTGCTTTATGTTTAATATCCAGTTGTGAAGGAATACATACTGTGTTTGTCTTTCTTGCTCAGAATGATTTTTTTCTAGTTTTAACAATTTTTCCTCAAATATCATTGATTTTTACTGCTGAGTAGTACTTTATTGTGTAAATGTACATTTTTTAGAATTTTAAAAATGTTTTCTATTTATTTATTTTAGGGGGTGCATGCTATGTGCATATGTGGAGTTCAGAGGACATACTACCTATTTTATTATTTTAAAATTATTCATGGTACATTCTTTATATTTTTAATTTTTTTATTGCTTTATAAATAATACCATTCAAAATTCTACTTCCCCCTCTTCCCATTTCCCTCCTGCTTCCCCACTTACCCTCTCCCCTCCCCCCACTTCTTAGAGAGGGCAGGGTACTCTGCCATTTTCTTTATTTATTCTTTGTTTGGGAGCATTTAGAGTGTTTCCAGGTTCTGGCTATTATGAATAACTGAACATAGTTGGGCAAATATTCAGTACCTAATGGTTCTCTGTAGTTCCTCATTGTCTGTTATTATGCCCCTCTTTTCATTTCTGATTTTGTTAATTTGGATGTTTTTTCTCTGCCTTTTTTATTAGTTTGGATAAAGGCTTGTCTATCTTGTTGATTTTCTCAAAGAACAGTTCTTTGTTTCATTGATTCTTTGTATGCTACAGGCCTCAATATTGTACAGTAATTGCTCAACTATCTTTTCAAGAACAACTTATTAGAACCAAGGGATCTGGTAAAGGTTAAATCAAAAGGCAAGGCTTTTGGTACTATTGCTTTGTGAATAAAGTGGCTGTCCTTTGCTGTAGATTTTTCACTGTAGCTAACTCCCTTTCTGTTACATATTTGGGGATTAATTCCCACATTTCAGAACTGCTTAGTGGAAACATTTTCCCACTGTTTTACCAGGGCTTGCTCCTCTCTCCTAGGTAAGCAGAGAGATCTGCCTTCCTGCAATTATTTTCATCAGCAACCATTTGATCAGTATTTAGACAAAAACATCCCATTTATAATATTCACAGAACTCCAAGGATGTAGAACTACTACATGCCCAAGCTGCTGCTCTGGTTTTACCCACAACACCCACAATCAGAATGAATGATAGCAGCATAGCCTGGAACTGATAATTTAGAGGCCTGAGTCTCTTCTTCACTTAGAGCAGCAAGTCTAACTGCAGACCTAGGCCCACAGAAACTACAGTGTCTGCTGCATGTGTTATCTGATCAAGAACCACCAGCTTATCCTAGGTTGCATAGTTACCTTGCAGACTCTATGCATACTGGGAGTAAAGAGGTGGCACACTGACTTAAAATACAATCCATGCCCTATTTATAATTTCACTGAAAGCAAACCTTTTAGCTCTTTATCTATCACCTAATAATGTAGCCCACTAACCTCCCCCCTAAGAATACCGTGATGATTTAAGTCCTTTCTCAACCTTTTTTCCATTAAGGAGTTTACCAGATGTATACCTGCCACTCCCATGGATCTGGTGTGAGAGAGAAAATCCTTATGTGATTTTCTAGGGGCAAAAGGATTTCAGCCCTGCAACCTGCTAGGGCTTGGGATTTGCTAGTTTTAAAGAGTATATATGACTGGAAAAGTTTGTAACATGTAGAACAATGTATAAGAAAGAGCAAGAGAGAGTAAGGGAGAACTAGTAGAAATTGAGAAAGAAAAGAAGCAAGAAGAATAAAGAAAAAAGGATGGGCAAATCCTGTTGAGAGTAGATTTCTTATCCCCTTCCGATTTTTGCCCTCAGATTTCTAGCCCCCATTTAGCCCCCATTTATCTATGGCATCTTTAATTGAACCCTAAAAGGAAGCCTTAAGGGCAAAACTTTTAATGCTTCCTATAGCTGGCACCCGAACAGGGACTTGAAACCTGGACCCTTAGTTATAGGAAGCCTTAAAAGTTTTAGTTTACCAGTTCCCGTAACCTCCTCTGCAAATATTACTAAGAGCACATAGGGCATAGTAGAAAAGGCAAAGCAGATAAAGCTTAATGTACTTAAATGAGACAACCACAAATGATGAAAGAAATAAAATTTATTTTTATTCTTTCTTTACAGTATGTCAGAAAATATATGGAATTTAGCAATTTGGGTTTGATTGTATCTTTTATTTTCTAATTTTCTCTTTTTTCCTCTTTGCCCACTAATGGAATAATAAGGAAGCATCAAAAATTGTCTGCTAACTTTTGTCCATATTAGCAATAACCTACTTGTCAAATTGATATTTTCTGAGTACATTTCTGCTTTATTTTTCATATTTTATTTTTATACTATGCATTTTATTTGTGCAACCATTTTGTTTTATAATTTTATATCTATGATAAGACATATGTCATTTGACTCTGATTCATTTTTGTTGTTTCATTTTTGTTTGTTTTATTTTTGTAATTAATTATGTTAATCTCTCTGGACTTTATGTCATAATATGACAACAGACTGGAGACTACTTTAATTGTTTTCTAATTAGTTAACCTATTATCACAACCCCTCTTGATATTTTATTTGATCATTATCATTTGTTTCTCTTTTTCACTGTCCCAATACTTTTTGCAAACTTTGTCTTGTTATTTTTTCATCTCTCATTTTTTAAGGTTAAAGATAACTTTATTAAATCAAGGGCATGAATTTGTCCCAATCCTGTCCATCTTGCGGCCCTCGGTGGAATGTTCTAAATGATTTCTAAAGAAATAATATTTTTAAAATGATAAAAGAAAAACATATGGATAAATTGAGTGAAGGGTGTCTTAAGTCTTCTGTTAAATTGGTCTGATGAATGTGTAACAGGTGATAAAAGCATGAAATAAATTCAGAATTTGACATTGATGAGAACACAAAATGTCATTACACATTCTAAGCTACCAAATGTTCTCAATTGTTCTTTGAGCCTAAAGAAAGACTAGTAATCATTTAGCATGTTCATTCATAAGTACATCCTTTTACTAGATTTTTTTTGAGATTGTAATTTAATTACAACATTTCTTTTTTCTCTTTCCTCCCTTCAAACCTCACATAGATCCTTCCCCACTCTCCTTTAAGTTTAAGGCCTTTTTTTCCCTCTAATTGTTATTGCAAATATGTATTTATATGTACATGCACATAGATTCCTAAATCTAACCCATTCTGTCTCTAAAAAGTTACTTGTATGTGTGTTTTCAGAGTTGATCATTTACCACTGGGCAACAAATTGGTGTCTCATTATAATTTATAATTTTTTTTTCTTTTTTTTTTTTTTTTTTGGTTTTTTGAGACAGGGTTTCTCTGCAGCTTTTTAGAGCCTGTCCTGGAACTAGCTCTTGTAGACCAGGCTGGCCTCGAACTCACAGAGATCCTTCTGCCTCTGCCTCCCGAGTGCTGGGGTTAAAGGCGTGTGCCACCACCGCCCGGCTTATCTGTATTTTTAGGATTTAAGCTTTTATGTGTAGAAATGATAAAAAAGTAATACTTAGAAACTGGTTTCCGAAATAATACTTTTTATAATATGTCCCAAAAACAAGTCAAAGTCATAGGATATTTTATGTTTGTTTTTTTTTTGGTTATTGTTTTGTTTTTCCTATAGTGAACTCTGTAGACTTAACCAAGTATTAATTCTGAATGAAAGAAAATGACTACAACATCCGCAAATGAACACACTCACAAAATGTGTTTTTACATGCTGGCTAAAACCAACTTCTTGTCTTGTAATGCAGAAATTACTGCCTTTTTTCTCTGACAAAGCTGATTTTAGAGAAAAATAGAAATAATTACACTCTTAGACAATGCTAATGTCAACAATTAATAATGTATCTATTTAGCATAACATATAATGACATAAAAGATGGAACATCTTTTATTGTATCTGTAGAAAATATATCTGATTTAAATGATTTCATCTAACAGAACTGATAAAATATCCTAATGTACTTTTGAAATTCCCTTTTATTTTTAATGGATCTTTCCCAGTTTTCATCCTCCTGATGATCAGTTGGCTCACCATTTTCTAAAAGAGCATACCTTTAAAATATGCTTCAGGGATACATGCATCTAAAAATAACCTCTCTAGAAATTTGTTAAGCCTTTTTCATTCCCAATTAATCCCTACCCAGGCATTGTGCAGATTCAGTTTCTCAATCATGTCTACAAAGTCCACAGATTTCTTCTTTTCTTTAGACATGCCAGAGAGCAGCAGCACCAGCTTGATTAGACAAAAAAAAAAAAAAAAAAAGTGAATACAATGTTAGCCATGGCCTTTATTCTCCCAAAGAGTTATTAAGCATTAAGAACCTTAAGACCACAGATGAAATGACAATATGGAAGTGAAGTCTTTATTGAATTAGAATAAAAGGATATTGCAGTTTATCACTGGACACTTTCATTTAGTTTGCAGGAAGTCTAAAGAAATGGTTGAAAATCCCACTTAGTATTTATTTGACCCCTATGTACAATGATCAAATAGCTACCAAGATAAGCAATTAAAGCAAGTTAGTAAAGACTGGGTTTCAGTGGAAATGCCACCCTCCTGAGTAGACATTTGCTTAATTCTAAAAGCACTTTAGAAAATTAATGATGTACTTTCTGCCTATGCAGAGAACAATCTTATAAGTCAGGTTTGCTCTTAAAATCCTAGTATTTAAACAATATTTGCTTTTTGGTTTTTGTTAATTAAAAAAAGTTTAAAAAATCCAATTATAATGGAATTTTTCAGAACATCATAACAATTTTGAATTTTACATACGTGAGTATTGGAGTTAATTAAAGCTTGTGGTCTAGGTAACCAAATAGTCACGAGATGGTCATGGTTGATTAAACACATAATATCATCCTCATTCAAACCTACTAAAACAAGTTGTACCTCTTAGGAATATTGAAGATATTTCTAAATATCTCATAAACTTTAAAATAATAGAATTCTTTTAGACATGTAAGAAGTATAAATTAGTAAACAGGTTATTATAGGGGGATTGAGATCAGTTACTTGACATAATCAACTGCTGATTTAACTGACTGTCATCCAGATTTTCTGAGGTTCAACATGATTATTTTTGTTGTTCTTACTTGTTATTCAGAAAACATTGGGCCAAGTTTGAGGTGAGAAGTATGAATATAAACATTTCTTTTCTGAAATAGTAAAAGATACACTTTTGGAAGAAGTGTCAGGGTGGCAGAAAAGCTCTTTAAGGGAAAAACTCACTCTGATCAAGAGAAGGAACTCTCTGCCAGAGTGAATACCTGACATTTCAGCTCCAGGGAGGAATGAGTTTTCCTGAGAAGTACCCAATAGAAAGATGGGACCAGCCCTAGAAAGGCAGGCTCACCTTTAGCCACGCTCCAGGAGGGGGCAGAATAATTATTCCTTTAACCAGCCAGGGTACTTTTCCTAATCAGAATTTGCACTGGCCAGCACAATCCTTAACTAAGTCACCATAGCTCTGTCCACCTTTCTTACTTTGTCTTTTCCCTCCTATCTCTCTTTTTCGGATGCAGTTTAGAATGTGAATATACTTTTTGTCATCATTGGGTTTCATAGAGCTGAAATTTGAAATTTGTCTGTCTTAATTTTTTTTTTCTTTTAAAGTCCTGGTAAGCCGGGCGGTGGTGGCGCATGCCTTTAATCCCAGCACTCGGGAGGCAGAGGCAGGCAGATCTCTGTGAGTTCGAGGCCAGCCTGGTCTACAAGAGATAGTTCCAGGACAGGCTCTAAAAAAAGCTGCAGAGAAACCCTGTCTCGAAAAACCAATAAAAGAAAAAAAAAATAATAAAGTCCTGGTAAATTGCTTTTGAGCTTCCATTTCAGTCTGTACTTAATATGTTTTATTGGTGAAACTATGTTCCAAAGAAAGGACTCCAATTTTCCCTGTATCAAAAGTAATCCCTATAGTTCATTGCTCTACACTAGGAGTCTTTATTGTGATGTCTATTTTTTTTAAGTAATGAAATCACATGTTTTTAGCATTTCTTCCTCTGGTTCTTTGTCTTTAATGGGAAAAATGAAAAGATGTGGAATTGGCAGGAAGCTACACAGAGAGTAGCAACCTTAGTAGTCACTGAGAATGAAATTCTTCCTCAAAAGCAGAGTTGGGCATGACCTCTTTTTCCCACACTAACACTAGAAAGAGATATATCGAGTTTTCCCTCCTTAAAATTTAAAATAAGTATAACAGCTACCATGATACTGGGGTCATGTTCAGGAGACTACAAGAAATAAGTTTCATGAAGCTGAAAGTTATAATAAATAAACAACACATTTATTTGAAATTAAATGAAAGTGAAAGTCACAAAGTGAGCTGTACAAGAAAGGATCGGGTTCCAAGAAGCAAGAACGTCTTGCCTTTAAATATTTACAAAATATCATTAGGGAAGAGGGGGAAGGATATCTTCTCTCCCTCCAGTTTGCACAATATCAATAATTTCTCTCCAACACCCTTGCTACATCAGAAATTAATATAATTTCTTAAAGCTAATCCATCAGAGGGGTTTGATGCATACAACATCTGTAATTAACATAAGAGTCTGTCTAGATTGTTGTGGAGCCAGTTCCTCATTGCCTGTTTCCTCTGAGCCCTGCCCTAATACTGCATTAAAAGGTAGAGCTCCCTAACAGGGTTCTGTTGAGGTCCATAAAGGGCAAGCTACTTTCTCCTGATCAAAGTATAGATCTGAGTCCCACCTCTGGCCTTGGATAAAAACAGACTAATTTAAACTACCAAAACATTACCAAGCACTCATAAAGACAACTCCAGTTCTCTGATCACAATTGACTCTAATCAATTATAAAGTTTGTTTCTTATATTTCAAAGTCCCCTTATAATGGTATGTCATGTGTCCATTGTAGGAGGTAACTCATGCAGTACCTTTGTCTATATTTAATAGTCTACCAAATCCTTATTTCAGAAGCACAGAACTTACACAGGTGTCTGCACTAAGTCCTTGGAGTATACATTATAGCTTTCAGCTTAGTAGATTTATGGGACTCCTGAGTATATGAACAAGTAGCCTTCTGTTTCTCCTGTCTTCTCTTGGAGCTCTTTTCCTTCTGTTGCTTTGCCTTGTCCAAGTTTGATGTGAGGGGTTTTAATTATTTTATTTTGTCATATTTGGTTGCTATCTCTTAGATAGCTACTATTTTCTAATGAGAAACAAACAAACAAACCAAAAAGACTGGATCAGGATGGTAGGGAGGTGAGGAGGACTGGGAAAAGTAGAAGGAGGGATACTGTAATCAGGATATATTGGATGAGAAAAGAATTCACTTTTAATAAATGTTGGTGAGAGAAAACACAGGTGTTCATTGCTTGGAAAAGAGGAGTCTAGTGTCCAAGGAGACTCCCATTTGTGTTCGTGAAAAGCTCTTGTAACAGTGAGTTTGTGGTCAGCTTAGCTATATGATATACTGTCTCAGAAAACCAAATAAATGAATGAATAAGTAAATCTACATAACTTAAAATGCTGAACAGCCTTAATTAATTATAATTTTTAGTTTTGAAGGCAAACATTTTAATCTTCTAGCAGAAAAGGGAATTTTAGTGTATTTTAAAAGTAAGTAAATTAAACTATAATTACCAAATATTTTTTTTTTTAAAAGAAGAGTTTGAAAAGATAGCAGCAACTGCCAGCACTAGCCTTGGAACTCTTCAGAGTCCAAGAGACTCATAAAAGCTCTGCGGTTAGACTTGACCAAGAAAAGAAGTCTTCAGGCTCTGCAATAGCTCCAGAATTAAGGAGGGAGGTAAGTCTTTGTGGGGAAATACTTTTAACGGAGCCAGAACTAGGAGAGAATGAATAATCTACAACCTTTCCTGCCACGTCTCAACCAGCAGTCTACAAGCATGAAAGTCTAGTCTGGCAAGTCCCTTGATGGCAGACATCTAGGGCATGCAGTATGTGGCAGCCAGGAGTTTACACAGAAACTGCCCCAGGAAACCTTGCCTAGCTGCCACATCACCCTGAGTCTAAGCAACAGCAGGATATCTAAGCTGAGTCTCTGAAACATCCAGTATTTATGGTACTCCAGAAACAAGAAGTCTTGAACAGACCAACGACTCCTTGCAATAAATATTAGCATTCAAAGTTATCTGGATAAAATAACAACAACAACAACAACAAAAGCAAAAGCAAACAAGCAAGAAACTCTGTATGTACATATGTATAATCATACATATATGTATGTATGCACATATACACGTACACATGTGTATATATGTATATTCATATTCGCACACATGCACATATAAACATATAAACCACACACCAAAGAAACTGTGTTAAACTCTTGTTTTTGTGTGTCTAGAACTTCTTTTCAAACTCTCTCAGGTTTTAAGTGGATTTAGTTGGCTAAGCAGTTTCTTGCTGTTTGCTGACTTTGTTTGCTGGTGGTAAGCCATATTTTGTGGCCATACACAGATTGATAGAAATGAGTTAATTTAAGATATAAGAGTGAGCTAGAAATACACACACACACACACACACACACACACACACACATATGTGTGATAAGCCAAGCAGTGCTGTAATTAACATAGTTTCTGGTTGATTGTTTTGTGGTCTGGGCAGCTGGGAACAAGCTGCTTCCACAACGTTTTACTATCTCCTGTATCTGTACTGATGTCTGTTTTTATATTAAAGTACTTATTATTGTCACAGAAAAGATGCAGGAAAGGAAAATATTTTAATTTTTTTGTAGTTCACATTGGTATTTGTGGAAGCATGACTTCTCTCAATTGGCTAATGTAAAAACCTTTAAATTTCCATTACTGAATTTTCAATATTAATATATGAACTCAATATTTATATGAATGTAAAAAATCTATATCCTTGTAGAAGTCATCACCAACAATGTCCTCATTGTTCCTCTACAGCTCTAATTGGAGATATAAATATCTAACAGTTGTTTTGTGGTAATAGTTGAAGTAACAATAGCAGAGTGAGCTTCTAATAAAAGCTGCTCTTGAACTTAGAGACCTAAAACATGTGGTTCAGAGATTAGAGCCATCAGTAACATTTTTTTTCAATTTTATTTTCATTAGAACCAGTGATTAAGAACTTTTATTTCTACAAGGAAACATTATAACAAAATCTATTTTTACCATTTGGAAACAAGATGACTTTGAATATAATAATATATTTTCTCTATTTTTTATGGAGAGTTAGTGGTCAGCAACAAAGAAATATGGGCTTCATTATATTTAATTCATGAATTCCCTGTGTCATGTATGCTTTTAATTTACCTTCTAAAAACAACTCATATATATTGCCAGAAAAATGAGGTATTAAATAAAGTATTTGATGATGTGACTTGTTTAATGAACTATTTTTAATGGAATAAGTCTATTCTTTATTTCAATCAAAGTGGTGTCAGTTTCATTATGAAGATGTCACTTTAAAATTAAATGAGGTCTTTAAAATTTATTCATCTGAGAAAATAATTTGGGGGATGTAAATTGACATACAAATTCCCCATCGCACCACCTAAGTCTCTTATAGGTCACAACTTTCCAAATATTTCACTTTAAATATTTTAAATTGGCATTTATTGAAACTGGACTTATACAGTTTGTATTGCTGCTCGTTGTTGATTAGCCCCAAACCAGTAACAGACATTTTTTTGATGATGGCTGTACACCTACTTAAATACTGATACCCATCTGAGTCCTGCAGTCACTAGAAGCTGGAATTATCAGCACTTTCGTCAGCCATGCTTAACTCAAGTTACACTGGACACGAGGACGAGCTGTAAACTGTGCACCTCAGCCCTGCACCCTGGGTCTTCTCACCTGGAGACCAAAACAAGCAAGAATTATCTGGAACGTGGTGTTCTGTCCAGAGAGGACAATGTCTGATTTGAATGACACAGTCATATTTAAAGATCTGTTGTGATATGTTTCAGTTTCCCTCTCTCTCTTTTAATTAAAATGTTCTCCATGTTAAAAAGCTAAAGCTCAGTGAATAAGTGTATAGCTTCCAATCACAAACTGGGAAGGACAGTCCCATGATAATGAAGGGGTATGTAAACATCTCTAAGAAAGGTTAGGACATAACCTCCTTTGTAGCCGTTTACTTTCACAGTCCTTCATGTTCTACACTTTATACTCTTTTCCCTGTTGCAAAGTGAAATTTTAGTAGTAAATATTGGTTTTCTAAAATTATTGCCTGTAATTTCATATTAACTGTATCTTTCTCGGCTTATAATGCCTTGATAAGGACAGAGCTCTTTTTGGCAATGAGACTTTGTCAATCTCAGTGCGAGCATGCTGGGGAATGAAATCAGTCTCTCAGCCATATTTCTGCTTAAACACAGAACTCTCGAATACTATAAAGTAACCTGATTTCTAAAACAGAAAAAATAACCGTATACTTGTTATTTTTCCTTATGGTGAGTGTGAAGTAAAAGTATTTTATTCTGTTTATAATCATATATACATATATATATATACATATATATATATATTCTATCAATCTATCATCTATGTATTTATCTATTATCTATGTATATTTAAGAAGTAAAGGTTCCATTAAAGATAGTTTTTAAATAGGAAACTACTAAATAAAACTATTTTAAATAAGAAACTAGTTGAAAAAGGTCAATATCAAATGAAATAATTGTGAAAATGTGGGAAGATAAACATAAAATATATGATAAAACATTTTCCCATCTAACCAACAATTTGCATTTTTTATAAAGAGGATTAATTCAAAATTACAATAAAAATTTGAGTTGAAAAAAGAGGTTTGTGAGTTTTAAAGATTTTGGGAGTTATAAAATATTTGTGGAGCAGTAGCAATGCTTTTGGAAATTTTTTGAACTCCTAAAATTTCAGTTTTGAAAGTTGCATAGACTTTTTTATGTAACATAACCTTGTTCTAATTTAATATCTATATTGATTTTTCAGGCATGATTTTTATCAGTAAATGAGGTATGAAAGAAAGGGTTAATACTACCTGACTGAGGCTGTAAGGAAAGTTGGCTTGAGGATTTTTAAGTCATAGTCTGTAAACTAAAATTTCAGCAACTAAAAGAATATAAGTATTCCAAAGAAGTGGTATCAATGGAAGTTTCTGTCCTTCTGGGTTCCGCAGTCATTCACTCCCATGTAAACCATAGGAGCTTATATTAACTATAAACTATTTGAGCTATTGATCAGGTTTATTACTAACTAGCTCTTACAACTTAAATTAATCCATAATTCTTATCTATATTTAACCATGTGGCTTGGTACCTTTTCTTAGTAAGACATTTTCATCTTGCTTGCTCTGTGTGTGGGTGGTGATGATATCCCTATCTTTCGTCTTCCCAGAATTCTAGTTTGGTCACCCTGACTAAATTTCCTATCTGACTACGGGCCAATCAGTGTTTTGTTATATCAATATGAGTCCAAAATCTTTACATTATACAAGAACATTATCCCACAGTTAATTGGCAGTGCACACACAATACACATAAGAGGAGAGAGAGAGAAAGGGGAGAGTGGGAAGGAGGGACAGTTTTAAATATTAGGGAAGATTAATTCTAGCATCTATAATGATTTAGAAGGGCTTAAAGAATAAATTAAAGATAAAGTTAGTCATGTGGGTTAAACAGTATCCTCCTTCTAAAAGTAGATCCCTTTAGATGTTAAATAGTGTAAAGCCTGATGCTACAGATTGATATTTGTTTTACTAAACTTACAAGAATAAAATAGCTATCAATATCTTCTTTGAATAATCGAGAATGCAAGAATTTGAGAGAATATAAGATATTTAAGTACTTACACTATCAAAGACATAGAAGATTTAAACATGTGATATATCCATTTCTGTCATATTTATGTGAGCAGTGGTTAACAGATTCATGGCTCCGTAACTTTGACTACAGGTTACATTTTTCCTACTACTCACAATTTAGATTACAAACTGTTTTCCAAATGTCAGTTCTGAGATAAAAAAAAAAAATTGTATTTCAGTTCAACCAACTCTGTTTTCACCTGAAAGATACCTTTATGAGACCCTTCTTAATCAGTACACCTAAATCTTGGGTGATTTGTGAAACTGTAACTTAACCATCAACAGACGATTCAGCAATTCCCAAAAGCATGATTCTATTAGACTGATAGCATTTTACTCAGGAGCTATTAACATGCTCTTCATATGGAAATACAGTGTAAAAGCATTGGTATCACCTTGAAAGAGGGAACCATTAAGGGGTTATCAAGAAGCCAGGCATTATGGAAATTCACAGCATCTTTAAAGATGACCCCAGGTAAGACACCTAGCAGTAGTGGAGAGGGTACCTTAACTACCCTTCCCCTGTAAAAAGATTTATGAAAACCTTAATTGTCATCATAGAATCTTCATCCAGTAACTGATTGAAGCAGAGGTCTACAGCTCAGCACTGGGGCAAACTTCTAAAGTTTAGTAATAGAGAGGGAGGAGAAATATTATGAACAAAAGACCCAAGATTGTGATAGGGAAATGCACAAAAACAGCTGACCCAAGCAAGTGAATGCTCACTGACTCCAGACTGACTGCTGGCTAACCTGCATAAGACCAAACTAGACACTCTGAATTTGGGTGACAGCTGTGTGACTTGGACAATGTGTGGGGCCCCTTAGCAGTGGAACCAGTACTTACCCCTAATGCATGAGCTGGCTCTTTGGAGTCACTTGCCTGTGAAGAAATACATTGTTCAGACTAGATAAAATGGAGAGGGCCTTGGTCTCACCTCAAATGATGTGACAGACTTTTTTGCCTCCCCATGGGAGGCCTCACCTTTTCTTAGGAGTCATTTCAGGCTGAGGTGCAGAGAAGGTGGGGAAGTAGAAGTATAGAAGGGAGAGGAAATTAGGAGTGGTATGCAAAATCAGATTGTTTTAAAATATAAAAAAGCATTGTTATTAAACCTTTTAAATTAGTGGTATGTTTTTTTCCTTTGTGGGTTTAAGTCCTTCTGGTTTGCATTTCTAGTGGCACGAAATATTGCATTAATGTTTCCCTTGCAGTGGCAACCAAATTAACCAACAGTATGATTCATAGGAAACATTATCCGAGTAAATTTCTAAACAGCTGGTATTAATATGCAAAATCTGAAAATCTATCTTTAAATTCCCCAGGATTTGGGGGAATATCCTTCAAATCCTTCGGTGTATGAATACTGCCCTCATGCAGCAAAGTTGAAGTTAGTAGAACCATCAGGACCTTTGTACCAGTGCCAGTTAGTAAGGTGACTCGGGGGAATTTCCTTCGAAAAGAACTGATCCTATTCTACCAGAGAGAGCCAGCTCCTCTGAGACTAGAAGTGTCTAAGTGAAGACATCATAAGATTTTAGCCATTTCTGCAGGATAGTTCTTTTTCTGTGATTCTGTGTGATTCTTGATATGATTGATTCTTCAAGTAGATCTACTTCCAATGCAAAATAACAAGGCTTTTAGTCTCCAAAACTGTGAATCAAATATTACTATCTCTTCAGATATTCAGATTTAGTTATTGCCAAATTTTACTTCTTATTGATTTATTCATTGATTGATTGATTGATTGATGGTGTAGGTTGAGTCTAGTGTTTTACACTTAAGCTCCTATCAGTAAGCCAGGCCTAATCCGTCTATGACTATGCAAATTTTTCCACATGCAAAACTGAATCTGACTTACAAATGTAGTACACAACTCTTTTTTTTTTTTTTTTTAAGAAAAGAACACAATGGAAACTTGGCAAACTGATATTTTGAATTGAAATTTCTCATATATTTTAGGTGTCTTATTTGAGCTGTTTCCAAATCCAGGTCCACAAATTTATGTTCTTTTCAGATAATTAAAGATATTTCCCATTATCTGTACCAGCTTAATCAAACAAACCTACATTTATTAGAAATAAAGAACTCATGGATTTTGTGACAATGCATATTGAGTTTGCTAAAAAATTACCTATAACTTTTTACTAGATCTTAGAATTATAAAAGGAGTTGTCCTGCAAATGTTGTCAACAAAAATCTCCCTGTGTTTTTGCTGCTGTATAGAAAGTTACTTGACTATGTTAAGTCCTTGCCAAGAAGGATAACTACTACTCTCAGAATTGCTCTTTTACCATTGTACTTTAGGAATATGCTCTTAAGACTCATTTCTCCATGTCAGTAAGCATGCACAATTACATTCTTTAAACAGAAGATTTCAAAAAAAAATACTTCTCCAAAACTACAGGCTGTGTTCATCTTAGTTGCTTAATCCAAAGTCTTCTACTTCATCTACTTCAAGAGTTGACATTTTAATTAATCTGGTAAATTGTAGAAGTTACTTCTGGTATAAACATTAAATAATTCAATCTTATAGAAACGGTCATGTTGATGTAATCAGTACAGAATTTATTAGAAGTGGAAATCCTGAAACTTATGCTTTTAAATTACAGGAAACAAAACATGAAATTAGAAAAGAAAAAAAACAGGAGAAGGGAAAAAAGAAAAAGATATGTGTTAAATTAAGTGATTATAATTTTTTATTTCCTGAAGTTACCATTAGTTGGTCAGAAACCAATTGTATTTTCATCGTCTCAATAGTTTTTTATTCTAATCCTTTAGTTGAATAGATCTATTTTTTAAAATAATTACCTACTTAACAATTTGCTAGATAAAATACAAAGGCAAAAAGCTCATCATTGTAACAAATTTTTAGCGATGAAATCATATACACAATTCGAGTAATTTCTATGGTTCAATACCTAATTATGCACTTATTCATTACTTAGTTCACAGAAGTGAATGTCAAGCTAATAAGAACTTTTATTGGGTGCTTCATCCTCAATGAAAATAGACTGTGGCTCGTAGTAAATTGGAGAGCACCCTGGATAGACTCTTAGTTCTATTGTTTAAAGCTGTTGTTCCCATAGTGCAAATATTTCAAAAAATTGTCAGAACTATCCTAAAATTCTTTTATTTTTCTGAAATATGCATCATAGTTGATGGTAAAGGTGGTGCATATTAAATGAAAACAGTGTTTTTCCTGCTTCTGGCGTGTCCCTTTTTCTTTTCTCTTAATGCCATTTTCACATTCTATGTCAGAAAGGACAAAGACATTACCGCTGAAACAGTTTTATTGTATCAGCATCTTAAAAGTCTGACAAAAAAGAAGACAAGGTTATACTTTCTCCCTGCATGGACCTGCACATGGATTGATTTGGTATTATAGGCTACTCACCATGACTTCTGAAATCTTTCTTCTCTGTTGTCTAAGTCACTGGAGTACACTCTTCTAACCCTGATGGTTTCTCTTCATCATTTCACGTTTTTGTGTCAGACTATGATTGATATACATTTGGAAGTAGGGATTGTATCTCTAACCCTTAGAAAATGAACTGAAAGTAGTCATATATATGATTTGTCTGCATTTTCTCAGAGTATTATTCTTCCTCTTGCCTCAGTTTTCTTCTCACCATCTCTACTTCAGCACATTTCTGATCAAATTTCAGCCCCTGCTACCATGTTGTATACTTCTTGGTTGTTCTGCTGGCTAATAATTGTCTGCCTTCTTTTGTTATCCATACAGTGAGAAGTGTTTTAATTATACCTACAATAAGAGTGCTAAATGCCAGAAATGCCAGAGTCTTAGTGTATCTCATATTCATTAAGGTTAGTAACCTCCTTAATCTAATAAGTATTGTTTATTTGCTTTAATGCCATTACAATATAACAGAAATTTCTTTAAGTGGCTCTGGCTATAACTTGGAGAAGGACGTAATTCCTGTAGCCCTTACCTGTTTTGTTATAACTAAAAGACCTTCTCTTTCTGTTCCTCACATTGTCATAATAAAACTTCAATTGGACAAACTTTATCCTCTTTTATATTTTTAAGCATACAACTGAACATAGCCAGAAAAAATGGCTTAGCTGACTGGTTGAACTTTACATTCTGAACTGCCATTAGCGAGTGGCTTCTTAGTACCACCAAACAGCTTGGCTTTGCTTTTCTGGGATATTAACCATCCAACTCACAGTGAAAGGCTTTTCCACTTCCTGGAAGTTTTGTCTGTATTTTATCATAATTGATACATACCAGGATATGACCAATTAAATCTAGATATTAACCCTGGTCTATAATCTCTAATGAAATGCAGCAAATATATTTGGTATATATAAATATATATATATATATATATATATATATATATATATATATATATATATATATAAACATTCCTTGGTTCCCTTCTAGGATTTCTATCGTGAAACATACATTGTAAGTTTTAAATTTAGAAATCTCATATTTGTTAAGTACCTGATAATTGAAAAAATATATTTTTATTTATCTTGTGATGTGGGATTTCCCCTCTGTATGCTTTGAATATATTTTATTAACATTAGTTATTAAAGAAGCTCCTTTGGGCCTACAGCAGGGCAGAATAGAGTAAGGTGAGAATTTCAAGCAGATAGAGGAGGAAAGAAGGCAGAGTTGGAGAGACACTATATAGGTAACAAAGGAGACCATGAGTCTTGTGGTAAAATATAAAACAATAGGAATGGGTTAATTTAAGATATAAGAGTTAGTTAAAAAGAAGTCTGAGCAATTGGCCAAACAGTGTTGCAACTAAAACAAAGTGTTTCCATTTGATAATATAGGGTGTGGGTGGCCAGAAAACAAAGGAGCAACAATATTATATATATGATTATTATTCCCATTTTCAGCAAGAAAAAAAAGATGTTAAGGGTAACCTTACAATCGTGACCAATAAAAGTTAATAGGGGTTTTATACAAAAGTTGTTTTTGGATTCCAGAAATCAATATTATGTGACATACTTGGCCTAGGAGTAATGAGGGTGGTATCATTTCCTGATGAACCAAAGATAAGAGTTTTATGTTGATCTTCACCTGAGAAGAGATTGTGATGCCCAAGCTGAACTGATAATGCTAGCATATATCATGAAAACACAAAGAAAAATTACTATAACTTCACTGCATTATTTTTGGTAAAAATAAATCATTCTGATTTTCTGTGGAATCCAGAGTTTTTACTATTTATGTCACTGAGGTGACAAAACATAGAAAAGCAAGAAGGCAATGTCTCAGTTAGGGTTTCTGTAGCTGTAAGGAAACACCATGAACAGAGCAACTCTTATAAAGGGAAATATTTGATTGGTTGGCTCGTTTACAATTAGAGGTTTGCTTTCTTATCATCATTGCAGGAAGTGAGGTGTCAAAAAAGGCAGGCATTGTGCTGGAGGTAAGAGTCAATAGTCTTAATCCAAAGGCAACAGAAAGTAAACTGTCTCACTGGGCATAGCTTGAGCATATTTGAGACTGCCTGCCTCCACAGTGACCTACTTCCTCCAACAAGGCCATGCCTCCTAATTGTGCTACTTTCTTTGAAGGCTATTTTCTTTCAAACCAACACAATCTACTCCCTGGCTCCCAAGGTCTTGTAGTCATATCATAATGCAAAAAGACATTGAGTTTAATTTCAAAAGTCCTTATAAAGAGAACATGAGCAAGAAAGTCAGGACCATGAGGGGTGCGTTCACCCACTGAGACGGTGGGACAGATCTAACAGGAGATCACCAAGACCAGTTGGAATGGGACTAATGGAACATGCGATCAAACCGGACTCTTTGAGTGTGGCTGACGATGGAAGCTGACTGAGAAGCCAAGGACAATGGTGATGGACTTTGATTCTATGGCATGGACGGGCTATGTGTGAGCCTTGTCAGTTTGGATGCTCACCTTCCTGGACCTGGGGAGAGTTGGGAGGACCTTGCACTTCCCATATTGTAGGGAACCCTGACAGCTCTTTGGCCTGGAGAGGGTGGGAGTTGGGGTATGGGTGGAGGGGAGGGAAGTTGAAGGAGGGGAGGAGATGGAAATTTTTAATAAAAATAAAATCAAAAAGTCAAAAAAGAGTCGCTAAAGTCAATAATAATACCTAATTTATTTAAAAGTCTAAAGTTCATCAGCCACCCTCAGAGAGTCCGATTTGGTCGCATGTTCCATCAGTCCCATTCCAAGTGGACTTGGTGGTCTCCCATTAGTTCTGTCCTGCCGTCTCAGTGGGTGAACGCGTCCCTCATGGTTCTGACTTTCTCATGATCTCTCTCCATCCGCTCCTCATCAGAACTTTGGGAGCTCAGTCCGGTGCTCCAATGTGGGGCTCTGTCTCTATCTCCATCCATCGCCAGGTGAAGGTTAAGGCTCACAGTGAGCCCGTCCATGCTGTAGAGTTCACATTCATTGCCGTTGTCCTTGGTTTCTCAGTCCTCCTCCACCGTCAGCCACATTCAGAGAGCCCGGTTTGGTCCCCTGTTCCATCAGTTCCATTCCAACTGGACTTGGTGGTCTCCCGTTAGATCTGTCCCACCGTCTCAATGGGTAAACGCACTCCTCACGGTCCACAATGGCGATGGGCTTGGTCTCTACGACATGGACGGGCTCTGTGTGAGCCTTGTCAGTTCGGTTGCTCACCTTCCTGGACCTGGGGGGAGTTGGGAGGACCTTGGTCTCAACATAGTGTAGAGAACCCTGATGGCTGTTTGGCCTCAAGAGGGAGGGAGTGGGGGTGTGGGTGGAGGGGAGGGGAGGGAAGGGGGAGGAAGAGGGGAGGAGATGGCAATTTTTAATAAAAAATAAATAAACTGGAAAAAAAAGTCTAAAGTTCAAAGTCTCTTCTGAGATTCATTCAACCTCTTAACTTTAATCCTTTGTAAAATAAAAATAAAAATATAGATCACATACATTCAACATATAATGGTTTATGATATACACTGCAAAATGAAAAAAAAAGGTGAATATAGTAAGGAAATAAAATACTAAGGCTAGAACAAAAACCATCTGGGCACACTCCAATCTCTGCATTTCCATGTATGATGTCAAAGCACTCTTCAGATCTATACTCCTTTCAGCTTTGTTGACTGAAACACACTTCTTTCTCTTGAACTGTTTCTTCTTTGTTATGTATTCTCCATGAGAGGTGTCACATGGCTCTGCCACTTCCAAATTCTTGTGTTCTCCAAGGCAATCCAGGCTTCACTTTCACAGATTCACAAAATCTCCCAGAGCCTCCATTTAGGGATACCCCTGGCACATGCCTGGTATCATCAGCTTTCCTTATTATGAAGCCAAATCTCATAACCCCTTTCTTCTATCCTCCAAACCCACATGGCTGAAAGTGCCAAGTTCTGCTGCTTAATGGGGCTAGAACATGACCATCTTCTTCAGCTATATTTTATTATCTTTTTTGTTTTATATGCTTCCCTTCACTGCCTAAGCATGGCTGTCCTAAAATTGGATCTGTAGACAAGTTTGACCTTGAACTCAGAAATTTTTCAAGTATACCCTCACTATCTTTCTGGTTTTGATGATTTCCTTTACTGTCTAAGCTTGGCTGTTCTGTAACTTGCTCTGTAGGCTAGGCTGGCCACAAATTCAGGTTCACCATCGTCTACCTTTCCAGTGCTAGGATTAAAGGTAAATACCACTATATCCTGCTCTAAACTTTGTTGTAATTCCTTTTCACAAGTTAAAAGCCTATCTGTGTACTTGCCTGAGGTCACCACTCCCTTAAATTTATTTCTTAATTTGTTTATCTCCTTGAACACAGGATTTAGTATATTCCACTTTCTTGTCTTTCTTTTCTCCTCAAATATTTTTTTCTTGTTCACATTGCTTATTTTCATTATATATTTTCATTAGAGTCAGTACTAGTAAATGCATAACAGAGCCTATACTAGGCTGTTTTGAGATTTCCTCGTCTGAGGCAATAAATCCAAAACTCTTCATTTTAGCCTCAGGCAAATATTCCATTGAGGGAAAAGGCATCCACATTTTTTATCAAAATATCATAAGAATGATTTCTAGACAACATACTAAAATTATTCTCCCCTGAAAACTCTTGAGACAGCCCCCCATGGTGCACATTACTCTTAGTACACCTGTCTTCTATGTCCCTATAGGTATGGCCCATTGAGCAGTATTTAAAGAATTCTACTGTTTTCCTAACCCAACTGCCAAAGTCTAAATTTCTACAAACAAAACAATTGTCAGGCCTTTCATACCCCAATTTCTGGCACCAAATTCTGTCTTAGTGTTTCTATTGCTGTGAAGAGACACCATGACAATGGCAACTCTTTTTTTTTTTCTCATTTTTTATTAAAGATTTCCATCTCCTCCCCTCCTCCTCCCCCTTCCCTCCCCTCCCTTCCACCCATACCCCCACTCCACTCCTTTCCAAAGACAAAGAGCCATCAGGGTTCCCTTCACTATGTTAAGTCCAAGGTCCTCCCAGCTCCCCCTAAGTCCAGGAAGGTGAGCAACCAAACTAACAAGGCTCACAGTGAGCCCTTCCATGCTGTAGAGTTCATGTTCATTGCCATTGTCCTTGGTTTCTCAGTCCTCCTTCACCGTCAGCCACATTCAGAGAGTCCGGTTTGGTCCCCTGCTCCATCAGTCCCATTCCGACTGGACTTGGTGGTCTCCTGTTAAATCTGTCCCACCATCTCAATGGGTAAAAGCACTCCTTGCGGTCCTGGCTTCCTTGATCATGATCTCCCTCCTTTTGCTCCTCATCGGGACCTTGAGAGCTCAGTCCGGTGCTCCTATGTGGGGCTCTGTCATTTTCTCCATCCAATGCCAGGTGAAGGTTCTATGGTGATATGCAAGATATTCATGAGTATGACAATAGGATCTGGACATTTCTGGCACCCTCTCTTCAGCTGCCCAAGGACCTAGCTGGGGGCATCTTCCTGGACACCTGGGAACCCCTCTAGAGTCAAATCTCTGCCAACCCTAGAATGGCTCCCTTAACTAAGATATATAATTCCTTGTTCGCATATCCACCCTTCATATATCCCAACGATCCTATTACCCCAAGCTCTTCCCATCCTCCACTTCACACTTTTCTCTCCCCATCCTCCCATTCCCCCATCCCACCCCACCCCCATGTTCCCATTTGTCTACTTCCAATATCCAGGAGGATAACTATATGTTTTTCTTTGGGTTCACCTTCTTATATAGCTTCTCTAGGATTTTTTTTACGAATTATAGGCTCGATGTCCTTTATTTATGACTAGAAACCAATTATGAGTGAGTACATCCCATGTTCATCTTTTTTGGGCCTGGGTTACCTCACTCAGGATGGTGTTTTCTATTTCCATCCATTTGCATGCAAAATTCAAGATGTCATTGTTTTTTACCGCCGAGTAGTACTCTAATATGTATATATTCCGCACTTTCTTCATCCATTCTTCCACTGAAGGGCATCTAGGTTGTTTCCAGGTTCTGACTATTACAAATAATGCTGCTATAAACATAGTTGAACTAATGCTTTTGTAATATGATTGGGCATCTCTTGGGTAAATTCCCAAGAGTGGGATTGCTGGGTCCTGGGGTAGGTTGATCCCAAATTTCCTCAGAAACCTCCACAGTGCTTTCCAAAGTGGTTGCACAAGTTTGCATTCCCACCAGCAATGGATGAGTGTACCCCTTACTCCACATCTTCTCCAGCAAAGGCTACCATTGGTGTTTTTGATTTTAGCCAATCTGACAGGTGTAAGATGGTATCTCAGCATTGTTTTGATTTGCATTTCCTTGATTGCCAAGGAGGTTGAGCATGCACTTAAGTAAGTGTCTTTTGGCCATTCGAACTTCTTCTGTTGAGAATTCTCTGTTCAGTTCAGTGCCCCATTTTTTAATTGGGTTAATTAGCATTTTAAAGTCTAGTCTCTTGAGTTCCTTATATATTTTGGAGATCAGACCTTTGTCTGTTGCGGGATTGGTGAAGATCTTTTCCCAGTCAGTAGGCTGCCTTTTTGTCTTAGTGACAGTGTCCTTTGCTTTACAGAAGCTGCTCAGCTTCAGGAGAACCCATTTATTCAATGTTGCCCTTAATGTCTGTGCTGCTGGGGCTATACATAGGAAGCGGTCTCCTGTGCCCAAATGTTGTAGAGTACTTTCCACTTTCTCCTCTAACAGGTTCAGTGTGTTCAGATTGATATTGAGGTCTTTAATCCATTTGGACTTGAGTTTTGTGCATGGTGATAGACACGGATCTACTTTCATTCTTCTACAGGTTGACATCCAGTTATGCCAGCACCATTTGTTGAAGATGCTTTCTTTCTTCCATTGTGTGCTTTTAGCTCCTTTATCAAAAATCAGGTGTTCATAGATTTGTGGGTTAAGATCTGGGTCTTCTATTCGATTCCATTGGTCGACTTCTCTATTTTTATGCCAATACCAAGCTGTTTTCAATACTGTAGCTCTGTAATAGAGTTTGAAGTCAGGGATGGTAATACCTCCAGAAGTTCCTTTATTGTATAAGATTGTTTTGGCTATCCTGGGTTTCTTGTTCTTCCATATAAAGTTCATTATTGTCCTCTCAAGATCTGTGAAGAATTTTGATGGGACCTTGATGGGGATTCCATTAAATCTATAGATGGCAACTCTTATAAAGGAAAATATTTAGTTGTGGTGGCTCACAGTTCAGAGGTTCAGTCCATTGTCAATATGATGGGACATAGTGGTATGCAGGCAAACATGGCTCAGAATTCTATATCTTGACTAGTATGGACATGGCTTGAGCATGTATGAGACTTCAAAGCATGATTCCATAGTGAGAAATTTCTTGTAATGAGGCTGAATCTTCTCCATCAAAATCACACCTCTTAGTTGTTCCATTCCCTTTGGGGTCACTTCTTTCAAACTACAAGAGGTAGAAAGGCTTTATTTTGGCTCAGAGTTTGAGGGTGTGGTTTATCATGTCATTATGTTCATAGTGGCAGGAAACTGAGACATTTGGTCACATTACAGCTGCAATTCAGAAGCAGAGAGAGACAAATGTGTTTACTCTGTTCATTTTTCCTTTTATTCTATAAAGGACTCAATCCCATGGAACAATCTCATCTATGGTTAGTATAGGCCTTTTTACTTCACTTTACTAATTTAGAAATACATTCAAAGCTATATCTACCTGGGGTTAATCTCCTAGGTGATTGTAGATACTACAAAATGACTATATTAACAAGAACTGTGCTATGTATGATTTATAATTATCTTGCTTATTTCAAAACAATTACATTTCATTTGACTGTGAATTAGCTGTTCATATTATATAATATAGCATGGTGATTCTAGCCACTGAGCTATAATGAGAATTTACTCTTATATGCATTGGTTCCTGATTAAGAACTCACCATTTCAGTGCTCACTTTGGAAAAAAATGGATTTTCATTTCTACCTGCTTTGATGTGACCACCATGTGTACTCTATACAGGCATCATCAAATATAAAAGTAGTTTAAACTTTGCATATAACTGTTATATTATATTTACAGACAGATACAGGTCCATGTTGAATACAAAACAGTCTAAATCCATTTCTGTGAATAATGGTGGGGATAGAATGCTATAAAAGGCAGGGAATAGCACCAGATATTGAATGGTGAGATTTAGCCTGAATCTACAAGCAGGATAGATGGGACATGTAGATGCATGGCAATGCTGATCATTAATTGGTTGACCTCCTCATTTCTAGTACCCTAGAAGATTGCATGGTAAGGTCTATCAGGACTGCTTTGCTGTGGGATAAGAACTGTATCATCAGACGGCTAAAGAACTTGACTTTAAAATGTGTTTAAATTTTTCTACAAGAGATAGTGGTAATAAAAGAAATTTCTTTCCTCATCTGCCAGAAGATGACTTGATGACAGAGAAGCAGGCAAGGATGATGATGAGATCTGAGCAGTGCCTGCTGAGGGATTAATATCCTCAAAATTGTCAGGGATCAAGTTCCCTCCCATGATTATAAAGGTCTGCTTGAGAAATTCACTCATCACACACACCACTGAAAGTAGACAGTCACAAAATAGAAGCAAGCAGAAAAAACATGATTCAAAATGTGATGTGAGAAAAATTAGATCCAAGTACTATACTGCAGGAGGCACTAGGGTTTGAGGGCTACATTTATTTTGCAGATTTCTCAACTTTTTTTCAGACTTACTGTAAAATTAAAAAATTCTGCAGGATCCCCAGTGTCTGCAGTGAGCCATGAGACAATGCTGCAGGTCCCTAAAGTGCAGACCGACAGACAGACAGGAAAGCCATGAGACCATGTTGCAGGTCTCCAAAGATGGCTGGTCCCAGGCAAGGAGCCACGTGGCTGCTGGTTGTGAGCAAGAGACAGACACATGGATAGACACACCATGCAGGGTGAGGTTGGATATTTATTTAGTGGGTTATGGAGGGGGAAGGGAGAAAAGCAGAATATTAAAGGGACAGGACAGATTATTACAATTACTATCTATGGCCCTTTGTGGCCTTTACTTTTGATGGAATTATCTTATCAGCCAGAGGAAACTGGTAGAAACTATTAAAGTATCCACATGTTCTTTAAGTAAAAAGGTTGGTTCATACTTCACTCCTTTAGTAATTTCAAATAAGGTAGTTGCTCTCCATTATCAAGATATATTAATTCATATTCTGAAAATTGTGTAATCTATTCTATAGACCCTGAATGAATATCAGAAAATGACCTCTTCAAGGTATGGTTGAGGGAATGGTTTTTAATTGCATATATGAAAGAGAGTACACCAAGAGGCTTCTGGCACAGTATAGATTGAAGTGGCCATGGGCTGGCTGTGGGTGAGAGGGAGAAATACTACAAATGGGAGAAGGAAGGGGGCAAATGGACCAAAAAAGGATCTGAGGATCAGGAGAACGTGTGGCCTAAATGGCAGGTTTATATAGGAGAGGGAATTTGCTAGAAAAGAAGAGCAGCCCAACCCCTGGACTCCTGAGGTTTAGGGTAGACAGTGGGGGTAAGAAGCCCTTGCAGGAGCCACACTTAAGTGAGAGGGCCTTGCTTAGGGTGTGTTTGGGGCCTGAGAGGCTGAGCAATGCATGATGTGAAGATGTTGTTAAAGCAAGGGTTTCCCTATTATATATGACTTTATCGTCATATTTTTGGTGTCAGATTAAATATGATTGCTTAAGGCAAATTTTATCTCTTTTTTCTCCCCTAAAAATCCAGCAGTCTACTAAACAAACCCAAGGTTGTTAAACGATCATAACGGTTTTGTAAATTTTCTAGCCTTACTTAGCTAAAATACCATTTAAAAATAACTGCCAGCTTTCCAGCTTCTTCAGTAGCCAATGATTTTTTTCCCTTAGAAAGTGAATTTAAAGATTATTCTTGTTTTTTTTTTTTTTTCATTCCTGGCTGTTTATATAAACCTTTCTAGATTCTCAGAATAAAGACTTTACTGACGGGCTGTGAAACAGAAAGGAACTGAAAAAGTACAGTTGATGGATTAGCTCAGTATTTCCCAGAAGAAGAAATTTTTTTAGTCTCTTCTGTTTCATAGTTTGTCTCCGTGGACTACACCTCCCGTTTTTTATCAATTACCTCCGGGCACATCTCTACAAATGCTTGCAATTCTATAGACTGTGCTGGCCGACCTCGCCTTTACCTTTGGCTCTTTATCTTTGGATTCTATCAGAAGTTTTCAAGGGAACTATTGTACAGCCAGCTCTGGGAACCTGAGCACTGGAGTGTTTCAGATCTTCTTCTTTTTTCTCCTCCTTCTTTTTTTTACCCCCTGTGAAATAGCTGCAGATCCCAAGATAGCCATTTTCAAAGCAAGTACTATATTGTGAAGGAGGAGAATACCTTTGGATTCATGCATGACAAGTGGATACATTTAATTTTCATGAATGTTTATTCTTTTGAATGGTTATTCTAACTTTAGGAAATAAATATGCACACAGCAATTTAACAAAGGGAAATTGTTTCTGGCTCAAATATCATGATGATGATGATGATGATGATGATGATGATGATGATGATGATATTCACCCCTGAACTGCATTTAATTCTTTCCAATTATTCTTAAGTTGTTATTTCCTGTATTTTGTTTATATTTGGTTCTTCAAATGAAAGCTTTTATTTAAGATTTGTAATAACTTTGTTGAATTTATAGCAAGTGAGCCATAAATGGTGACTTATAAAGGCTCTGAGGTAAATATTTCAGGGTGCAAATCAATTTCTGAACTTAATGTACTGATAAATAATAAATTAGAAAAAAGACACATTTTGGTGTGCTTGTCTTTAAAGCAGTGAAAAGAGAAGTTGAAGATACAGGAAAAGAGAAAGAATGCTCACCAACATGTTCAGTGACTGGTAGGACTAATATTTTAAAAATAGCCATTCCACCAAGAACATCTACAGATGCAATCCAACATTCAGCATGATTCAAATGGAATTATTCACAGATATTAAGACTATTCTTGTTTTATATGGAAACACAATAAAGGCACACCATAATTTCACTATTCTGGGAATAGTGTTAAACTTATATAGTGTTAAATTTAACACTTATGATTTCTTGTACCCATAGATCAGCAAATACCACAACCACTCAATCAGAAAGGTTTTTTTTTTTTTTTTTTTTTTTTTTTTGTATGTGGGATTAACAGAGAGACTCTCAACTGGTCAAGCTAGAGAATAAGAGATGGTTATATGCTGGGCCCTAAATGTGGCATCAATATGACATATGACACTCTCTTCAAAGCTTAGGAACCTTGGTAATAAGAAAAAGAGTGTAGCAGCCAGAGGCAATGGATGAATATAAATAAATTATGTTTTCTGGGCACAGTTGAGCAGTAGTGAAAGTGCATATAAGACATGGTCAAATTCAAGCCTGGAATAATTCTAGCCTAGAGAGAGAGGTGAGCAAAACGTCTAACCTGTAGCTAACCAGATTATTTGAAAATAATAGTGGGTAAGAGAAGACAGTTTTCTGAAGTACTGTGTCTATTAGTAATCAACCATTCTGTACTGGAATGGCACACCAGCAAAATTATACATACATAACAAATTGTGTGTTATTGATTTTACAAAAGCATCAAAAACGTAAACAATGTTGGATGTGTATTGAAAGGGAATGGATCTGAAGGGAGTTTTGGGAAGAGTGTGAATATTAACAAAATATATATGAAAATCCCAAGGAACTAATAAAAATGAGAAAAGGGGGAAAAAAGAAAAGGGAGAGAAAACAAAGTCCTATTTTTCTTTTTTACATGACTTAACTTTTACTACAAAATTTCTAAATCATTTAGAATATAAATTAACTGTTATGTAAGCATTGGTAGTGACATTGTTATTAGTCAGCATTTTATAGAATGAAACATTGTCCTTTATGAGTGTGATGTGTGTGTTTGTGTATATATGTGTGACTGTTATAAGTAAGGAAACTATGGAAATTTCCTTATGGATAAGGATGAGCAAATAGGAAACATTAAATGAAATTCTGAGTGTTTTGGTTAATAAAAAGATAGTTTTTTTCTGTCCAAAATTCTGATGAAGGAAAAATCAAAATAATTTGTCAAGTAACATTGGCTATGATGTCTTAGTACTCTATAAAGGATGATATCTTCTTACAGCCATATATTAAACTATAATTTCAAGATTCCATTTTTATTCTTTATTATATATAGTCAGTATAATATAAAAGCTGTGCAGAGAATAGTTGCAATGTGGTAATATCATAAATATCCCATTATATAAATGGCACATTGCCTTACTAGCAGTGATTAAAGGTTGCACTGGCAAAATAATAATAGGACTGTTTCAGTTAACTAAACATTGGCAATGTCCACAGTCATCCTGCAGTACCTAACCTAGGCATGTGAATGAACTTTTCAAAGAAAATTTCACACAATTTTAGAACTACTGTAATATCTCTGTAAGTGTTCACTCATCTTCATAGACATATGTATATATAATATGTATACCTATGCAAAGACACATATGTATATTTATATTTACATGTATACAATCTAGGATAAATTCTTTCACAGAAAAGAATCAAAGTCAGTTGTGACTTGATGAAATAGTTCCACATATGCATTTAAAATAATAGTCTGACTTCAGTGACTGCAGGCTCATACTGTAAGTTACCAAGGTGATAAGAGGTGTTACTGGGCAAATGTAATATTATTTCCTCTTAGAAGACAAGGTTTTTTTTTTTTCCTTTCCAAATTAATGCTTTGAGATGACCTTTTAGTCCTCAGATTTTCCCCTCTGTGGTGCTGGAATTTGAGCACAGAATCTTTCAAATGTAGGAAACGGTCTACTGCTGTACTTTACCCTGCATCATCAAAACCAGTTGAGATAATTCAAACAGCTTTTAAGGCTAATTTACAAATGTAAAAATTTAAATTCAGGTCAGCTATATTATATAAATCACTTTTAAGAATAAAGATGTATTTTCTAAATTTTTACTGACAAAATTATTTTGTATTCAGCTGATATCTAGGAATTCATTTACATTTTTTCAAGGATATGCATCTTCATAAGTCAATATTGAATTGTATCTCTGCTTATCTTTCAATGACTGATATAAAACCATTTCATGCCTCTATTAGTATGTATATGTGTGTATATATGTGTATTTATGTGTGTGTGTGCATGTGTGTGGTTATGTGTAGATGTTCAATTCAATAATCAATTCTTAAAAACACATTTTATTTATTATATCATTTGAAATTCTATAAATTACTCACAAGGACTTGCAATTGAAATATAAAACAAGTATTATTATTCTTTCTTTTTCTATCATATATGTGTGGGTGTATATGTCTGTTTGCATGTGTGTGTGTGTGTGTGTGTGTGTGTATGTATGTATATGTTTGTACTGAGTTAGGTAATCTTTTTCAGTTCCAAAGAAAGATCATGATAGTAAAGTCTTCTGTGTATTGCATTTTACTTTTTCATCCGAACTGTCATTATCTTTGAATGTGGAAATTGAATAAGACTGACTTATATAGTTAGCAAACATTAATTTCTTGAGTTTGCAATTTCTTATAAAAAAACTGAATGCTCAGATTCATGAGTGTCATACATATTCAATTATTTTGTTGTAGTCTGATAGTTCATGGATATTCACCTACATTTCATCAGAATTTGAATATTTATCCTACAGAGAAATAGGTAGCATGGAAGAACTTTCTGTTTATTTAAAATTATTATCATCATCAACAGCAAAATCTTCTCTGGGCACGGTGTTTTCCACACATTAACTTTGTTCAACATATTGCATTGCATGGTGAATTTTGTCTATTTGTTGAACTGAGTTGGGGTGAAATACCTTTCTCATGATTCTTAATTTTACGAAACTATTCTATTATTATACCGCATGAGAAAATCTGCATTGAGTATGCAAATTTGAATTGGCTAAGGATGATGGTGGCTTTCTTAACTTTGAATATATCATGTCACAAATTGCATACATGACACATATAATGTTAACATTAAAGACACAAAAGAGGTCAATGCTACTGGTAATACCAGAAAGTACATTCAATACCAATTTTCTCTAAATAAAATGTTAACTAAAAACAAAATTTCCATTTTAATAAACTGATTTATCAATAGCAGTTTGCCTGATTTTTATAAAATTTGTTCAAACAGAACATATAAAATATTTTATATTGAAGATCCTCTTAGGTATGCTTCGTTCTTGATATTAAATAAAGATCCTCATATATATTTATATTTTCTAATATTATAAAAGCATAATTTTATAGATACCACTTTTACTTTTAGCTGAGACTTTAATTTTCTTTGTCCCAGAATTGAAACTTGATTCTGAACTAATTAAATTTACATGTTCAAAAAATTGTGTTCATAAAAGTTTAGTGTTGTTTTCTTAGATAATTATATTACTAGTAAAGAAAATTTTATTTAAAAAATGAAATGCACAGTGGCAACTTAGTAGTATTTGTTTGTTTTCCTTAACATAAAAAATAGTTTTTAATCAAAATGTATAATTAGTAATAAAATAAATTGCCTGTCCATAAAAAAGTGAGGAAACACATTATAACTATTAATGGCATCTGGGATAGCAAATCAAAAAAATTATAGAGAAAAACATAAGAATAGAAAAAGGAAAAGAGAGGGAGACTTTGTTTAACATCAGTTTTAGGATTTAAGCCAGTTCATTTAAATTTAGGTTGTTAAAATAGATTACATATACCAATAGAGGTATATTTAATGAACATATTTAACTCACTGTATATTTAACTTTCTGTAGTTTTAGATCAGCAAAGATAACATACTTAACTTACTGTATTCCTAAATCTAGCAGAGATAACAAAGAAAATTCAGAGAAATTTTGTGTTTAAGGAATACACTATAGTCAGGAGGGAGGCTCCTTTCACGTGCACTCACGCTACAGAGTAGGTGTTGGTTAAAGACATCTGTCAGTTTAGTTCAATGCTAGAGAAAATAGTTGCTCTGAGCTTTGGTGGATAGGTTTTGATATTATTGTTATTTTAGCAAAGGAGCCTATCATCAATAGTTTTATGAAGGGTAGTTCGTTATTTCATATTTTACCAAAACATTACCAGGCAAACTATTTCCACATTAAAATTTTCCATGGATTTGCTTACTAGAATTCTTATTATTCTCTACCCTTTCTCTTTGATTTCATATATATATATATATATATATATATATATATATGCAATATTCTGAAATTATAATAAATTTCCAGTGGGTTTTTTTCAATGTTAGTCTGCCTCAGCATTTGTTCTTGGTAAGGGTCTACCTTACTCATCAACTTTCAATTAATATTTAACTAAATATTCACAAATACTGATGGCTAGGAGCTGTATGGCTGCCATTTCACAATCATGCTGCATTACATACTATTCTACAGATAGAATGTCTTCACTAGAAAGTCCTAACAGAGTGAGTTTCGGTCTCCTTTTAGCAGATGATCCTTTCAATGTCGACCTAAAAGCAGCTTACCATTCTTTTTTAATTTATTTAACTTTATTTTATGTGCATTGGTGTGAAGGTGTCAGATCCCCTGGAACTGGAGTTACAAACAGTTGTGAGCTGCCTTGTGGGTGCCGGTAATTGAGCCTGGGTCCTCTGGAAGGACAGTCAGTTCTTTTAACCCCTGAACCATCTCTCCAACACCAAGCTTACCATTCTTAATATTTCTTCAATTTCCTTATTTTTTAAATAATTATTTATTGCTGTGCAGTGGTGGTTTACATCTTTAATCCCAGCACCTGGGAGGCATTTCGGCAGGGAGATCTCTATGAATTGGAGTACAGCCTGGTCTACAAGAGCTAGTTCCAGGACAGCTAGGATTGTTACAGAGAAACCCTGTCTTGAAAAACCAAAAAATAAAAAAATAAAGAATTATTTCTCTCACTTGAGTATATTTTTGTCAGCAGACTATGAGATCTACATTGCCTATTTGAAAGTTTAGTGGTAGTATTAAATAGAACTGGTCTTTGGTAAAGTCTTTTACTTCATTGTTTTTGGCAATATGTGGGAATATTTCTTAAGCTTTGTATTTGGATTCATTCTCCAGGCATTTTCTGGTGTGTATGTCTTGATACATAACTGAATAATTATGGTACATTTATTTCAGCACTGCTCTCCATGTTGAAATATTGATATTTGTTCTTTTCCTTGCTTGGTTTCTGTATTAATTTCAGCTCGGCTCCAACTATGACACATGTAATGTCTTTTCTCACTAGTTGTTTGTTACATGCATAGCACATTACTGGAAGGTGGATCTCCTGAAAATTTTGTTATATTTTACATTGTTTGTGACACAGGGATGTGAAGGCAGCTTAACTGGAAGTCTGTGTGTGACAGTTCCAGTGAAGTCACTGCCAGTCTGCTGATACTGTAGCTGTTTCCAGACTAACCTACAACAGGTTCAAACATTTGCTCTCCACATGATGTTGTCAAGAAACAGAATGTGTTTCCATACTTGATATGTGGGTCTAACTGCCAGAATTTCTCATTATGGGCAAGTGATTTTAATTATGGTCATTAATCCAAGAAGAATGGAAGGAAAGGATATTATGGATAAACAAAAAAGTTCTTTATAAACCCAAATTCTAAGATGATATTTCACCATTCAGCTCTAACCTATTCTTAGAAGTGAATCAATAAGTTTATTCATACTTAAGTATGGAAGATCATACAGGACATGGGTCCATGGCTCCAGTATATCATTATGGAACATTATAGAATATGCCTTGTAAACATCTTGATATGTTCCTTTCTATTAAGATACTCAGGTCTGTCTTTTATTGTTTGGAGTCTTTTGGTGATGAGTAGTCATCAAAGCAAGTATTAAAATTGCTTTTTATATTGTTTTTTATAATTATTTATTATGCATACAATATTCTGTCTGTGTGTATGCCTGTAGGCCAGAAGAGGGCACCAGACCTCATTACAGATGTTTGTGAGCCACCATGTAGTTGCCAGGAATTGAACTCAGGACCTTTGGAAGAGCAGGCAATGCTCTTAACCGCTGAGCCATCTCTCCAGCCCTGCTTTTTATATTTTTATCTCTTTTTGTGTAGTTTTAAAAACCAGTTCAGATATCAATTTTACAAATTTTAAATTCATATTTTATAATTGTTTTAGTTTGACTAAAGCTATTACTACTGGTACCAGAAAAAAAGGGAACAATTTAAAAGTAGTAAACATAATTTGGCTCATGACTTGAGAAACTACAATCTCTGAGTAGTTGACTTGCACATTGGTGGAGAAGCAATATTAGAACAGAATTCTCTCCTAAGTACCCCAGGCAGCAAAGATTTAGAGACAATAAGGAGCATCAGCTAAGGACAGATAGGCAATTGCAGCCATGATATGATAAAGACGGCTTTATCATAAAGTCAGACTGCTCCTTCTGTTACACATACAGCCTCTTATATGAAGTTGCTTTATAAAAATCACCATAGATTAAACAGAAAGATAATGACTAGAATACAAAAGACACAATGGAGACTTCATTTGCAAGTTATTTATTTGTGTGTATAATGTGTTATGTGCACCCACATAGAGCTCTGCATAGAGGGAGGTCAGAATGCTGTGTGTAATCCTTCCAAACTGTAGCTGTAGGGAAATTACTCCAAGGACCCAAATTTTTATGTGGATGTTGCTTCCGTCGGTGCTGGTGTCTGAGATCTGCTTACTAAAATTCACCCCAAATGACAGCAAAGTATCCCAAAAATAGATTCAAAGAAAATGTTCAAATATGGATAAGGAATAAGTGGTATTTCCAATGAAGGATTATTTTTAAAATGTTTTCCTTGAATATATGTTTTGGGAGACTTTGCTGTCATTTGGGGTGAATTTGTACTTCCCAGGTCTTACTTTTTGCATTTCTTAAATATTCAATATTATTACTGGAGAATGCAGGATAAAAATGGACACCACTTTATTCTTAGGATTTCCTGTTTTATCTTTGGAAACTGATAATGTTATTCAACTATGCTTCCAGATTTTCATACTATTTGGCATTTTCTTTCCAGAGTTATAAAAAATCTGCTCTTTGTATAATGAGACTTCCTTTAATATCCATTTAAAAGCTACTGAGTTCATATTCTCTAAGTAGGTTAGTGAAAGCAAACAGACACTTCCACTTTTGGATGTCTGCTAGCTAATCTCCAGATATTCACTGTAATAATCTGTTATCAGGCCACCATCAGTATCTTTCTCATTGGGTTTATTAGCAGAGTTTTACAGGTTGCCACCATAGATATAAGCCACTCTCTGCAACATCTGTATCAAGCTATAGGTGCTAACACTCATGCTTATAAAATCATTTGGAGAATACTCTTTACATGAATGTGTATATGTTAATGTGCTGTGTTTGTATCATGCATGGTGTATAGGAATCTGTATGTGCCAGTGTATGTGGGAAAGTGTATGAACAAATGCATTTGCATGTGATATATTTGGAGGCTGGAGGTGAATTATGGTGTCTTTCCTTGATTGGTCTACCACTCTTCACTTCCAATTACATAGTCATATTATTAGTTCTTGGAATGGGACTGATGGAACATGCGACCAAATCGGACTCTCTGAAAGTGGCTGATGGTGGAGGCTGACCGAGGAGCCAAGGACAATGGCGATGGGCTTGGTCTCTACGACATGGACGGGCTCTGTGTGAGCCTTGTCAGTTTGGTTGCTCACCTTCCTGGACCTGGAGGGAGTTGGGAGGACCTTGGACTCAACATAGTGTAGAGAACCCTGATGGCTCTTTGGGCTGGAGAGGGAGGGAGTGGGGGTATGGGTGGAGGGGAGGGGAGGAGGAGGGGAGGAGATGGCAATTTTTAATAAAAAATAAATAAACTGGAAAAAAAAGAATTCCTTATAAGATGCTATGGTAATATTTTTCTCCAGCTTTTCCTCATCCATGCAAGTTTATGTACTTTGCCAATTTTTTAAAAGGCTATCTAATCTAATTTGCATTGTATGTGAGCAAGTGTAAGGCCTTCCCTGGATTATGGTCAGCATATCAGAAACCATAAGCTTAAAGAAAATTAACTATTGTAAAAGGAGCGGTGGGCTATGTCCCGCTGCCCAACTGGCTTATACCCGGGATGACGGGCTGCTTGTCATCCTAGCCACCTGGTTAACTTATGCCTGAAATAATCACACGGAGATCTGTATTAATTAAATTGCTGTCTGGCCCATTATCTCTAGCCTCATATTGGCGTTACTCTCACATCTTGATCTAACCCATTTCTAATAATCTGTATTGCTGTATTGCCACTTCACTGTGGCATACCGGCATGAGTCTAACCAGGGTCTGTCTCAGAGAGGAGAGCCATGGCATCTGCCACACTGACTTCTTCCTCCCAGAATTCTGTTCTGTCTACTCCACTCACGTAAGGGCTGACCTATCAAAAGGCCAATGCAGCTTCTTTATTTAACCAGTGAAAGTAACAATAGACGGAAGATCCTCCTACAACAATTGACTCTCCTTCTCCCTGAAGCTATCAATTTCCATAGCAGCTCAGGAAAGGGCAGGGCTTTGTACCTGTCTTCCTTCTTTGTGAAGGGATTTGGGTTGGCTTGACCATGTACATATCTTATATATGTTGTCTCAACTGCTATGAGTTTACATGTGATGCTCCCCTGATGTGCAAAGAACTCTGTTTTCTTAGAGTAATCCATCACCTCTGGTTCTAACAGTTATTCCCCTACTCATCTGCAAAGATCCATGAGCACTGGGAGCAGAGTCATGATATAGATGTTCATTTGGGGCTGAACCTACCATAGTCTGATTCTCTACATCTGAGTCAATTGTGAGTCCCTGTGTCTATTGCATTTGATGAAGATTAAGAGATACATTATAAAATTTACTACTGTAGAAGCTTGCACACACACACACACACACACACACACACACACACACACACACACACTTACTTTATAACTGCAAGGCAGTGCTCAAATTAGATACCATGTTTTTTTTTTTTTTAAATAGGGTATCTCATGAATACCAAAGCTTAACTAGGTTGGCTATCCAACAACCTTCAGAAATTTGCTTATTTCTGTATCCCTACTCCAGTTTCGAGGTTAGAGACACATACCTCTAAACCTGTTTTAATTATTATAAGTTTTTATAATTTGGGTAATGTGGTTCTAATCTTAAATTTACAGACTTCCCACACTGACCCATCAATTCAAGTCCTGTCCTTGCTTTAAAGTTACATTTTTAGGTAATATTTTACCCTATTCATTTTATCTCATAAATAAAAATAATGAATAGCAGTTGTGCTTAAAGAAATTGTAAAGCTGTATCTTAATTTATTATTTTGGTGCAGCATCTCACTTGGTGCTCTTCTTTGCCTATATTAGAACAAGCCTCAAACTAGCAGAGATCAAACAGTCTATGTCTTCCGAGTTCTGGGTTTCAAGACAGTTACAACTATACCAAGTGAAAAAAATATTTTGAAATACTTCTTGTGCATATATTAGAGTTGGATTTAATAAAGCAAATTTGTTGACCAATGTCAAAAGATTAAAAATTATCTGAAAGATACTTCTTAGGTTTTTCTTCCCCTCCCTAGTCTTTTATTTCTTATTTATCTTCCTATTCCAAAATTGTGATCATTCTGTATTCTCATAAATCCATGGACTTTATGCCCCCTTCCCTGCTGTACTTAATTCTGTTTACTTAAATGTTCTATCCTTAAGGTAATGATTGAAGAAATATCACTTTTCAGACTTTCACTTTATATGACTCAAGGTAAAGAAGGATACAATCACCATTTATTTCACTGACTGGGGAACCAGCCCCTAGTAGTGCGGGGCTCAAAGAGACTCATGGACTTAAAGTGTACATAATTTTTTATCTGAGGGGGATCAGAAAAAAGCATTCACACCTCTTGATAATTCCGTTCTTTATTCTTTTCAATTCTTCACTCTATGGTGTCTATTCTCCTGCCTTATCTAGTTCCAGAAATGTTCCTTCTGTCTTTATTGATGTTTTTCTTTTCCTTCTAACTGTCTTGATGCTCTCCTTCTAACTCTTTCATTCTTGATGTTTTTTTTCCTAGCTCATTTTAACTGTATCTTTATTCTCTCTTTTACATCTTATATGTCCTAGCAAAATATTTCAGGCAATATAAAATTTACAATGTGGTTATATTTTGTTTTTTCAAGTGAATGATTACAATTAATACAAGTAAAAACAGTATATTTTCCATATACCTTACATTATTAAACATTTTACATATTACATGTATAAAAAATTATCCCCGGCAATGGAGGGGAAGCCAAGGACAATGGCACTGGGTTTTGATCCTATAAAATGTACTGGCTTTGGGGGGGCCTAGCCTGTTTGGATGCTCATTTCCTAGACCTGGATGGAGGGGGAGGACAGGTTCCCACAGGGCAGGGAACCCTCACTGCTCTTTGGACTGGAGAGAAAAGGGAGGGAAGTGGGGGGAAAGGGGGGGAAATGGGAAGTGGGGAGGAGGTGGAAATTTTTAATAAAAAATAATAAAAAAATCCCCAGAACCCATGTATTTTGAGCTTAAGCAACTTATTATAGATTAATAGTGTAAGTAAGTAAGATATTCTTTTATTGATAAGTTGCATTTTTGAAGTTATAAAGAAAGGACAATTACTTTATGACTTATTTTGAAAGGTAATCTTATAAGGAATCTTAAAGTTTACCATTCTCAACTTTTATATATGAAGAAGAATCAGTCAACTAACTCTACTTTAGGACTTTTGGGTACAAACCTTCTCATAAATATCTTTTTACATCAGAAGATTTAGGGTAGAAATGGGTGTAAGGTCTTAATTATCACCCTTGTCATCAACCAATCTTATCAAGAAAGGTCTGTCAGCTAATGATAATTGGGATCCTTTGTTTTGTTTCCTCAACTTAACAATTTTCTCATTCAACTATGTGCTTTTCTAAACTTTACATTATATTTTTTCCTCAAAGCTATTTGACAAAAACATCTTAGGCTAACTTTGAGTAATCAAAGCTTTGTTTCAACCCTGAAATTCTCTGAAACCTGTGAACATATCTCCCAACATTACAGTTAAAAAAATTAGAGGAGATGTGAGAGCAGAAAGGAAGGAGGAGTGGAGAAGGAAAAAATGGAGAAGGGGAGATAAGAGGAGAATATGAAGGAACAGGATGGTCAAGATAGGGAAGGACAGAGAGAGAGAGAACAAATGAAGAGATATCTTGATCAAAAGAGATACTTTAGGGCTAGCAAGAAACATGGCACTAGGTTTCCCGCAGTAAGCAATCTTTGAAGTTTCCAGTAAGAAGATGGGTCCCCACAACTATAATTCCACCTGGTTGGTATGATGTCATTTTGCTGATAGCACCACTTTAATATTGATTTGGGTTACAAACTTCTTAAGATGATTCCAACTTGGCTAGTTGACATGGTGCACCTTCTAACAACATTCTGGCCTGAACTTCAGAAAAACCCTACTGACTACTCAGAGATTATATACAGATATACCAGACAGTAATCTTGAATCTTAATCATCAGTTAAATTTTTACAGGATCCCATAGAAATAACATCACCTGCAAGACGGATGGAAGTAAATCTAGAAAATGACATCCCTTCTCCCAACAAAGTTTGTCCTCAGAGATAGGGACATCCACTATTGGTTGGTTATAACTGGTCTAGGCTTGAGGGTGAATATGAAGTGAACTCAGGGATCTCTTTTGGTAAAAAAAATGGAAGATTGGATGGAATGGGATATTAGATCGATTAGATTAATACTTGTGAATGATTAGTTATAGATAATTTACATTTCTTATAGATTCTTATATATTGATACAAATTCAAATTATATTTGTTATATTGAATTTGCTCTCATTTATGCTTACAATATTTGTGTACCTATGCAAAGTTATATTGTCATATTGGTTTTTTTTGGAGTATTCCACATTTATTGGAAGTTACGGCCATCATGGGTATACCTGTACAAATTAATACAGACAATGGTCCAACATATGTATCTATGAAAATCAAACTGTTTTTTGCTTACATGCATGTTCTACCTCTGTCTAATATGTTTTGTATATTGATGTAATTTTTGGATATATTTATCATATTGCACTTTACATTTCTACCTTTCATCAAGATACTTTTATATTGTTTACATTTTGAGGTGATTTTCATTGCTTGTTGCATATTAGTTTAAAGATTATTTAATTTTTAATATGAATCATTAGTCTTTAATGCATATAGGTTTTAGTAGTTATAGGTCAATATGCATCCATTTTTGTCATACTTAGAATAATCAAGTTATTTAGATTCATAGAGGTTGTGTTCTGCATAGAAAAACAATCTTCAAACATATCAAAGAACTTTAGTAGAATATGGCACTTAAATAACTTAGGAGTGTGTTGATATGAGATATGGCAGCACTGACCTATTCCTGAGAGAATATTGGGCACTGGCGACTCTCTTTTTGGAGTTTATTTTCTTGGCAAAACTGACCTTTGGGCAAAAAACTGCCTTTGCCTCCACCACTTACAAAATGTATGTGGCTTCCAGACTGGACAAACAGGATACAAAAAAAAAAATAAGATTTCCAAACCTTGCAAAGACAGAGTAAGACAGTTTTTCAAAATGGCCTGCCTCTAAAACTGGTTTGTCAGTTACTCTAGGCCTTAGCCAAAGTTGATTACTCTAGCATTACAAATGAGACTTTGTGTGATTGTTCAGGTAGCCGGTTGACTCTGTCATTTCTTTCATCTTTTAGAAGTTGCTTGGTTATATTTCTTGTTTACTCAAGTAATATTTTTCCCTTCTCATGTCTTTGATGGTATTGAAGTCATAGTTACTTTCTTCTCATAACTTACCAAGCCATTTTTAATATAAGACTTAGACTCTTTAGGGAAGAATAACTATTAAAACATTTTGCCTATTTCTCATATATTTCTTGTTTGATGTTGTTTGTGCTGGTTGTAATTCTCAGTTTTAAGTATGTTTTTGCCTCTTCTTTTCTGTGGACAATACTTGATATTTGTTCATATTGTATATAGTTTTGATTTAGGCTTAGAACTCTGTTATTTAGGCAAAAGGGGAAACCTTGTTATATTTCATTCCAGGATATAGTGGACTCTTTTGTATGCCAACAGAATACTTTGTTCAGCCTCAATATAGTGGAGAAGGCCTTGATCCTGACTCATAATGATGTGCTAGACTTTGTTGGTCACTCATGGGAAGCCTTGCCCCTACTGAGGAATGGACAGGGCATGAGGTGGGAGAAAGGTGGGACTGGGAGGAGAGGAGGGAGTGGAACTGGGATTTGTAAATAAATTTTCAATTAAATAATGATGATGATGATGATGATCATGAATTTAAATTAGCTGATCTACTGGGACTCAATTGTTTTTTCTTAATCATTAACCTAAGCCACAATCTTTTATGACTCCTCAATAGAAACTTAAGTTTTCCAGCTGTGGGACACTTTCTTGTTTATATATGTAATCATCAAAACTCTATTTAAACTGACATTATTATTTTTATCAATTAACAGTACAACTTAAGAAGAAATCATGTTCATAATAATCCACAGGCAAAAATGCCCATTAGGACAGGGTGTTTCCATGAGATAAACACACTACAGTGTGGGTAGTGGGAATCTTATCACATCCATCATACCACTCCAGATACAAGAGAAAGATAATAGCAGCAAACATGTAAGGACACAGCAGGAGCAAAAGACATGAGTCTATGGCCTCATTTCCTTGCATATCCAAGATTCACCCACCAGGGATTTTTCTCCTGGTTAGCAGACACCTGAAATTCAATTGCCACCTGCTGCTTCCCTGACTTGGCCACCAGTACATTAGCTATTGAAGTGTCTCTGTATAGTAAGGGTGGGATGTTGATTACTGGCAGGGATTTTGTTGAAATAGGAATGAGCTGCACAATCAGACTTGAGTTGAATGGGAAGTCTTCCTAAGAAAGCCTAATGCATCATCTGTTTGTTGGGGACATATGATGTAAAAACGCCTAGATCCTTTTTTGATAGAGATTTTTATAGCTTAAATACCGTTTAGAACAAGCAAGGCTACAGATTGAGAATGGATGGTAACTTACTTAAAAAGAAGATAACAAACATATAATTTCAGGAATTATGATGTAGCTGTAGCCACTGGGGTTGTGCATTTTGTCCAGATGTAGCTTTCTGTGATGATCTCTACTTGCTGTAAAGCTAAGATATTTTCTTAAGTGGTGATAGCTACATATATCTGTGAGCAAAAGGATGAGATTTAGAATGTAATTAGAAATCATACTTGTCTAGCAAAGTGAAGGCAATAGATTATCTTGTAAGATCCATGACCTCAATGGGAGGGTTGGGAAACTGTAAGAGTCAGAATGCCAGGATATCTGCTGAGACATAGAGATTTTCCATAAACAATACCTGAACAATGGCAATATTTGTAGAATTGGCAATACTAAAGGCGAGGAAACCTTATGAGGTTCCATGACTAAACAAAAAATTATTGGTAACTAGTGGGTACTAAGAGAGGGAGAATTAGCCTTTTTTATGGATGGACTACTAATTGGTTATTGAATACAATGTAGTCAGCACTGAAACCATAAACATACAAACAAAAACAAAAAACACTCTCCAGTAAATGCATATATATGTGTATAGATGCTTTGTCATTAAGATTTTAGTAAACACACACATATATAAACAAATGTTTAAAAATAAATCTGTAATCATATTTGATATATACTTTTTATGAAGATAATGAAATGAAATTAGCTAATACATTATAAATATATGTCAAGCCCAAGAAGCAAGGGGTAACAAATCAAGAGCTTTGTGGTACAATATAAAATAATAAAAATGTAAGCTATAAGAGCTATTTAGAAATATGCCTGAGCTATTGGCCAAACAATGCTGTAAAAAATATATATGTCAAACAATGTACTCAAACATTATATTTTCTGTTCTTCCAATTTAGGAACATATAAGTAGAGTAGAGACAAATTGGCTATATTCTTATGCTGCTATGCAAAACTGACAAACCTGGATCAATGTTAACAAAGAAGATATCCAGTTCTAAAGTTAAATTCTTTATAAGATGATATGGGAGGTCTTTCTGTCTATGTGCTGCTTTGATTGGTTGATGAATAAAAGAACTGCTTTGGGCCTATAGCAGAGCTATAGGGGAACAGAGCTAGGCAGGGAAAACAAAACTGAATTCTGGGAGAAAGAAGGCAGAGTCAGGAGATGCCATGGATCTGCTGCCAGAGATAGACATGCTGGAACTTTGCTGGTAAACCACGACCTTGTGGTGATACACAGATTAATAGAAATGGGTTAAATTAAGTTATAAGAATTAGTCAATAAGAAGTTAGAGCTAATGGGCCAAGCAGTGATTTTAATATAGTTTCTGGTTATTTCAGTTCTGGGCAGCTGGGACAAACAAGTGGACCTTCTTCCTACAATAAAACTCTCCTATTTTTAAGGGAGAGACGTGATCTAAGTAAGCCTTGATATAGCTCTTTTTATTCAATATTCATTTCATCCATCATTGTGGCAGTTAAAAGTAAATAATGGAATCACTGTAAGATATCACTTGGGATTCTGCTCTCACTGTTAAAAGAATGTAAAACCTTCAACTGGGGCAGTAAGGCCCATTCATGCTATGACCATAGGTTAAAATTGTTCAATTAACATTTAATTCCACATAGGGATACTGAGACTACTAGAAGATATAAGGAGATAAAAATTAAAACTCAGGAGACTGACCACTTATCTAAGTAGAACATATGTTTAGTATAGTAGCTTAATAGGTTCATTGTAACACCCTATTTTATTATGCATCAAGCTATGCTGAAAAATTTCCTGTAGAACATGCCCACTTTTAGATCATGAATATAAACAGAGTAGAGAGTTGACAGAACAAAAATATATTGAAGATCAGGTTCTGGCAGACATGCGAGGCCTAGATATGTGATATTTTTGGCTTTAGCAACCATATGGTGTCTATCATATCTACTCATCTCTACCATTATACTGAGATTGTAGACATAAAGAGTATGTAAGGAAATTGCTGTGTTGTGTTCCAATCACATTACAACTGCAAGCCTGCTGTTGAACTCTGGTTGTGGGAAGGCTTTAGCATATTAAAGGAGATATCTATAGTATCAGAGAGCTAGAAACAGATGGATATTAATGATCAGCAAAGTGAAGGTTTGAGAATGGTGAAATTTACAGCAAGAGATGCAAATATGGAAAAGCAGAATGAGCTTAAGGTAATAATATGAACGTTAACCTATGAATCAGAGTTTGGACAGATGGGCAAAAGATTTGGTGGTGATATATGGAACAGAGTGCCAATGAAGGAATATTTGAGGAGAATAACTTTTGGATTATGCATTTAAATTATGAAGGAATTGGGGGAAGGTTGGCAATTTAAATATTAAATGTCTTATCAGGGCTGGGGCAATGGCCAGTGTATAAAGACCTTCTTATGCAAGCATGAGAATCTGAGTTCAGATCCCTTGAACCCATTAAGAGAGCTGGGAGTGATTAAATTTCTAATCTAAGTGATGGAGAGACAAGGATCCTGGAGTTTCCTGGCCAGCTTGGTTAGATGATTTGATAAGCTTCATATCTTGTCAGAGATCCTGTCTCAGGCAATAATCTGGTAAGTGACTGGGAAACTCTCTCAACTTTGACATTTTTCCTCCACATACACCTGCATGCTTACACATACACACATAGACAGACAGGCACACAGACACACACTAAATTAGATGATAGACGATAGACAGGCACAGAGATACAGAGATTATCTGTCTGTCAGAGAGAGACATATATAAATTTATCTATATAGACATATATAAATGAATGAATGAATAGATATATAGATAAATACATAAATAAATGTTTAAACAGTGAAGTCTTTCTGTTTTTCATTCACTACAATATATGTGGGGATGATAGAGAAAATTTTGAACCTTCATTTGACAGGATTGTATTTCAATATTCAGCATATCATTCCTGAGATTCAATGAAAAGTTATTCAATAGGTTCAAATACAGAAAGAACAATTTGGAGGTGGCTCATGTAGACAGTTATGTGAAGTTTTTAAAGGTCATAACTGTTAGGAACAGGCAAAAATGAATGTTTTGGCAGAAACTTGTTGTATTACTTGATAAATGCCAGAGGAGATTTAAACAGGGATGCCTGCTCTCAGTATTTTTAAACTGACTTTTAACTGTGTAAATGTGCATACAGGGAAGTTCATGGCTCCATTGTTGACATTAACTTTATATGTCTATATTAGATAAAGACAAAGCAAATAATAACAAAATAAATTCTTCTAAATTGTAACTCAAGCAGTTGATTATGCCAATTTCTGGAGGAGTCACAGCTTTAATTTTCTTAAGAACATAGAATCCCTTATAGAATCGAGTTTGGTCACCTGTATGCCTGTGCTAATGATCATCTGACTTCTAAGAGACTATGGCTCTCTCTTGTCAGTGTTGAGCTCTTGACTATTGTAAATAAAAACATTAGAAGCCATCTTCCAAATTGTGTAGAGAATAATAAGTGGGAAGAGATGAGAGGAGAGAGGCGTGAGGTGAGGCAATGAACAATGGCTTTATGTTCCTCTGTGCCTAATTGTAATTTCTCAGGGACAGAAATCTGACAATACCTTTCATAAATCACGTGGCTCTGTTCATATCTGTTTTGACATATGGCTCTAGGTCGATGCCACTAACACTTTTGGTTTCTTCTTTCCTGTGCAGCCCTGATCTATTCAGCCCTAATGATGACAAAAGTGATTGGTGGAGGTCTTTCAATGGATTTAGAGCCATCACTGGAGAAAGAGTAGGGATGGAATACCATTTATAAGATCCAGGGAGGAACAAAGTCCACATTAAGCGCTGTGACTTGACCATCATTTAAAGGAGTGTCATATAAAGTCTCATGTGTCACTTGAAATACATTGACACTTCAAGCCCAAAGTGAGCCAGAGAGAGAGAGAATATAGGTCTGAAAATCTTAGCATTCGTTTTTGGAATGAGTTTCTTGGGAAGATAGAAAAGGTCATGATCCATCTTGATGTTTTCTTTTTAGTTATTATTTTATGAGCCTGTATATCCAAATGTCATTATATTTGTCTTATTATTTGTAGGATCTATGGTTTGATTCTAAATATCTATATAAAATATAAGAGGTTAATATTCTAAAATTTTGCAGCCTCACTAGCTAGGCCTGTCATTCTTTTTATCCCCTTCATCACATCACCAACCCTTGAAAGCAGACAGTAAGATACTTTCTGCATTATGTGTGACTATTGCTTAATTTTGCTCATTATTAGGTTAAAATCATATTCTTTACTTCATATTAACTTTAATCAATTTTTCTCAAAGATTAAAAAAGCAGTATGATAAATCATGATAGCAAAGATATTAAATAAGCAGTAGTTTCTATTCCTATTATCAATAGGAAAAAGGTCATGATCCATCTTGATGTTTTCTTTTTAGTTATTATTTTGTGGGCTTGTATATCTAAAAGTCATTATATTTGTCTTACTATTTGTAGGATCTATGGCTTGATTTTAAATATATAGATATTTAGAACGCTTCAATATTCCTAAAAATATTTACAGGAAAAGACAAACAATTTTTAAAAGTACTCTTTCTTAGAACAATATCTCATTAATTGAAAAATCATAAGTGTAAGTCAAATAGAGATTTAAAAATATAAATTTAGAGAAAGGTGAACAATTGTGAGAAAACTAAAAAAGGTACAATGTATAAATTTGTGTGTACGTTTTAACTTAGTTATAGTGTCAGTGTTCATATTATCATTTTGCCAGATAAGTTCTGAGTCAAAGTGATTGTATATATGTGTATGCATTGTGCATATGTACAGATAGATAGCTATATGTGAATACATTTGTATTATGTATAAGTTCACATATATAAAGCTAAGTATATAAAAATACATTCCTAAATTTCAGTCTATGTGTGTGTATGTATATATGTATATATACTTGATAAAATTTGTAATTAGGCTTTTCTAATAATACTACAGAAGCTACTGAAAACAGCCTCCATTTTAAGCACAATAAGAAACCAAAAGTTTCAATGGAATTAGGTAGGGGCATTTGTTGTTGTTTTATCATTAAAAGTAGGGAAGTGATAGGAAGGGGGCAGACAAAAATGTAGAGCTCAATAAAAATCAATAAAAAAAGAAGTATTTGGCAGCTGTGTGCAAGATTTTGAATTACCTGGGTAGTATGACATTACTCTTTTTTCTTAGATTCTTAGATCTCTATGTTGTGTATTTCCTTGCTTTTTAAAGAGTATGACTGAAAATGTTTCTTGGTCTATAAGCCAATTTTGACAGATTTCTCAATGGATACTGCATATCAAAGACAGAACTGAGGCCCTCATGCTCTGAAAGATAAGGTCTTGTCCCAGAATACATGGAAGGCAATGGCATTGGCACTGCCTCATTTTCAGTTGCTTTCAGATTTACCAAGCTTCTCAGAGGCCCTCTCTTCTCTTTCTCTCAGCCAAAGGTCACCTTGAAACTATCTCAGTGACTGTAGCTTCATTACTGCCTAAGACAAAGACAGGATGACTTCTACGTGGAGGATGTGGAATGCAAATTTTCCCTTCTATTCTCTCTTTGCCTAAATACTTTCTATCATTTTTAGAAGGCGTTAAGAGGAGTTTAAAAATTGACAAAGGCAACTTAAGGAAGGGTTCATTTGGACTTAGAGTTGCAGGGTACAGTCCTTAATAGCAGGGGAGTGGTAGTGAGCATGAGTTTGCTGGTCACCTGTTATCTGTAGTCAGGGAGCAGAAAGAGGCAATGGCACACACAACTTACTCTCATATTTTTCATTCCAGGTACCCACTTATATGATGTTGTTGCCCATACTTGGTGTATATTCTCAACTTAATGAACATAGTCTAGAAACTGACTTATAGACATATTGATAGAAATCTCCTCTTATTCTACATCTTGTCTTACTGACAGTATTAACCATCACATCACATAACATTTCAGGGATTAAAGGAATCAGGAGCAACAATGATCCCCACCAGTCTGAATCTTCTGTTAATAGAATAAAATTATGGATGCCATTGGGAATTAGCCAGATTACTTGAGAGAAGGCTAACAAATTGACCAAAAAAATAATATCTCATTGATTTGTTTGCTCTCTGATAAAGTTCAGGAAGAATGGTGCTAAATCTATCAGATATTTCTGCAGCAGTCTGGATGCTCACAGCTACATTCCAGTGTAGCTCAGTTACTAAGCAGGAATAAAAACATTTTACTCATATAGAAAAATTGGATGACTACAGGTTAGTAGTGAATTTACAATTATTAATATTTATGCCAATAATAGCTTAATGGTGCATCTGTTAATATATGTGGAAAGAAAATGTTTATAGACAGATGCATAAAATTGAAAAATAAACATATAACAAAGGAGGATCCTGTATTGAACAGACAATATAAACCCATATTCAATATAGGCCCATTTTTAGTGACCATAATATTTATTTCTCATTTGTATATGATTGCATTAGGCAACTGACAATAGCAATTGGCAATGCAGCACACAGGCAAACAGTATAAAAATAAAGACTGTGCAAAGTACATTTTTTTTCCTTTTGTAATCTTCAGTTGCAGAAATTTACACATTTAAGTAACCATCTGTTTTCTTCAGGAAGAAATCGTTTTCATTTTTCTTTCTCATCTTGCAAACAGCTGTCAGCCAGGAGGGCAGAGAGGATATTTATTGCTCACATCACATGAAGCCTGGGACAGACTCCAGTAATCCTGAAGTTTCAAAGCTTCCTTTATCACTAAGTCGCCTTTGTTTTTCTCATTCATCGCTCTTTTTCTGTTGTACAATTTCCTTTTGTAGCCTTTACGACTGATAATCAAATCTTAGAGAATTCTGGTGGATACCTAGCTCCATTATTCTTATTTCAACAAAAATTTCATATTGAGCCTTACCTTGAACAAATTCTTATGAGTCATTTTGAATTTCTCTTTGAAATATGTATTTTAAATAGCTTTTGCAAATTAACAAATACAAATCAAGAATGTCAACACTACAGAAATTTCTATCATTCTCCATTCAGAGATCTTTTTGCATAAATGGTTATTTGTTAGGATTTTGCTAGACTTAATATTTTTTTCTTCTGTTATGATTAAATATTTCCATCTTAGAAATTTGGAAGTCCCCTCATATATTTCATAAATCAAGTTAAAAATAACACATAACAATTTATAAATATTAGAGAAATGGGTTGGTGTTTCTTAACAGGTAATTTGGTTAGTTTTTTTTTCCCAGTTTATTTATTTTTTATTAAAAATTGCCATCTCCTCTCCTCCTCCCCCCCTTCCCTCCCCTCCCCTCCCCTCCCCTCCCCTCCACCCACACCCCCACTCCCTCCCTCTTGAGGCCAAACAGCCATCAGGGTTCTCTACACTATGTTGAGTCCAAGGTCCTCCCAACTCCCCCCAGGTCCAGGAAGGTGAGCAACCAAACTGACAAGGCTCACACAGAGCCCGTCCATGTCGTAGAGACCAAGCCCATCGCCATTGTCCTTGGCTTCTCGGTCAGCCTCCACCATCAGCCACGCTCAGAGAGTCCGATTTGGTCACATGTTCCATCAGTCCCATTCCAAGTGGACTTGGTGGTCTCCCGTTAGTTCTGTCCTGCCGTCTCAGTGGGTGAACGCATCCCTCATGGTTCTGACTTTCTTTCTAATAAATGCTTCTGCTAAAATATTATCATTCAACAAAAACTTCCTCTTATCTTTCCTAGTCAGTTCACAAGCACCTCAGAAAAATATCAGTGATTTCTACTCCTCTGGATGTATTTTTCCTAAAATTAACATTTTATATAAATAGATTTATTCATTCTGCCTTATAACTCATAGGTATCAAGTATCTAGGTGATCATGTTTCATAGAATCCCTAGTATAGTACTGAAATGGATAAAATCTTGGATTTTAGCATAGACACAATAGCCTAATAACTGTCACAAGTGAAGAGTCATATACAAAGGTCGTTGCAGTAATTGGTAATGGATTGGCAAGAAGGTAAGACTCTAAGAGAAACACTAGCAAAGAGCAAAGAGAGTTTATTTCACAAGATTACTGGTGACTTTAAAGTCACCGTTGTAGCCAGAAATAAGCTTAAGAAACAAGATTAATAGAGTTTAGAAAAAGCTAGAACTGAGAAAATTAGTAAAGTTCATTGAAATAACTCAAGTAACTCTGTGGTAAACAGTATTAAGAAATGCATTTACAGAATTATTCAGTGTTGTACAGGCAATAGAAGAGACAGGACTTTTGCTCACATGCCAACTGTAATGTCTGTTCCAGAGACAGTGATCTCTGCTAACTGGAAAATGAAATAGTTATCATTATTGTGAACATTTTATACAAATACACAGGCATTTATACTTGTACTCATAGTTCTTAAGTCATTTAGGGACTGTAATTCTGAAAGAAACAAATCAATGCATCCAGGTGTCAGAAAGACTAAAGTAGTGTGCAACTAAATAATACTGCAACCTAGAAACGATTTCATCCAAGATAAAGCACTTTCTGCAGTGTAGATACAGGAAAATCCCTGAAAATAGTACTCTCTCTTCCTCTTGCTATCATTTATTTTATATTTTCTGAAAATCAAACAGTGGTCCTATTGGGAAGGTGAGCAATAGAAACCTATGTTCTGTGAAGGCAATCGGCTTTCAAGAATAGCACACAGCACTTTGCTCTAAACATAACTTTAGGTTTAGCTAGAGTGGGAGAAGTATTCAACAAGTGCTGTGAGCCATGGGTGTCCAGAGGAATAACAGTGTCACACAGTCTTGACTAACAAAATAATGATCTGAGTAAAGGATTTCTAGATAGTAAGGAAAAGTAAATAAAAGTAAACCAAACATGAAAATCCAACAAGCTTAATTTTTTTCTAAATGAAATTCACTGTACTTTTGGCTCCTTTATCAAAAATCAGGTGTTCATAGGTTTGTGGTTTAAGATCCGGGTCTTCTATACGATTCCATTGGTCAACTTCTCTGTTTGACAGAGCCCCACATTGGAGCACCGGACTGAGCTCCCAAGGTCCTGATGAGGAGCAGAAGGAGAGAGAACATGAGAAAGAAAGTCAGGACCGTGAGGGAACCTCCAGCTGGCGACAGATGGGGAAGGTGACTGAGCCCCACATTGGAGCACTGGACTGAGCTCCCAAGGTCCCGATGAGGAGCAGAAGGAGCGAGAACATGAGGGAGAAAGTCAGGAACGAGAGGGGTGCGTTCACTCATGGAGACGGTGGGACAGAACTAATGGGAGATCACCAACTCCAGTTGGAATGGGACTGATGGATCATGCGACCAAACCCATCTCTCTGAGTGTGGCCAACAGCGGGGGCTGACTGAGAAGCAAAGGACAATGGCTCTGGGCTCTGATTGTTCTTCATGGACGGGCTCTGTGGGAGCCTTCTCAGCTTGGTCGATCACCTTCCTGGACCTGGGGGGAGTTGGGAGGACCTTGGTCTTAGCATAGAGTGGGGAACCCTGATGGCTCCTTGGCCTTGAGAGGGAGGGAGGGGAGGTATGGGTGGAGGGGAGGGGAGGGAAGGGGGAGAAGGAGGGGAGGAAATGGGGAGGATGAGAGGAGGGAGGGGGGAGGAGGAGGGAAGGAGATGGAAATTTTTAAATATAAAAAAAATAAACCATGAGAAAAAAAAAAAGAAATTCACTGTAAAGTGAAGTGGGGTAGGAGGTTCTTCTGTCTATGTGTTGCTTTCATTGGTTGAATAAAGAAACTGCCTTGGCCTTTTGATAGGGCAGCATTTAGGTAGGCAGAGTAAACAGATCTGAATGCTGAGAAGAAGGGCAGAGAGAGAGCTGCCATGGAGCTGCCAGGTCAGACATGCTGAATCTCCCAGTAATCCATGACCTCATGGTGTCATACAGATTGATAGAAATGGGTTGAGTCAAGATGTGAGAGTTAGCCAATAAGAGACTAGAGATAATGGATCAGGCACTATTTTGATTAATACAGTTTCTGTGTAATTATTTCAGGTATAAGCTAGCCGGGCAGGATGGAACAAAGGGCCCACGCTCCCTACTACCAGGTATGAATTTGTTCTTTACTGTAGGATATAGAATGTAGTACCTCAAATTAGAGAGTGACCAGGCAGACAGTAGTCATTTACACAGGGAAAGGACATGATACTAATCAAATCCTACTCTCTTGCCATCAACTGAAATGCTACAATTTTACTTCCAGATTTTACAACTTTTACTTATGTGATAGAGACCCATTCTTTTTTTTTTTTTTATTGAAGGCATCTTTTTTTTTCTCTCATTTTTTTTATTAAAAATTTCCATCTCCTCCCCTTCTCCTCCCCCCTCCCTCCCCTCCCCTCCACCCATACACCCACTCCACCCCTCTCCAAGACAAAGAGCCATCAGGGTTCCCTTCACTATGTTAAGTCCAAGGTCCTCCCAGCTCCCCCCAAGTCCAGGAAGGTGAGCAACCAAACCGATAAGGCTCACAGTGAGCCCGTCCATGCTGTAGATTTCATGCTCATCGCTGTTGTCCTTGGTTTCTCAGTCCTCCTCCACCGTCAGCCACATTCAGAGAGTCCGGTTTGGTCCCCTGTTCCATCAGTCCCATTCCAACTGGACTTGGTGGTCTCCCTTTAGATCTGTCCCACCGTCTCAATGGGTACACGCACTCCTCACGGTCCTGACTTCCTTGCTCATGATCTCCCTCCTTTTGCTCCTCATCAGGACCTTGGGAGCTCAGTCCGGTGCTCCCATGTGGGGGACATGGGGGTGGGGTGGGATGGGGAGATGGGGAGAGAAAAGTGTGAAGTGGAGGATGGGAAGAGCCTCAGGGAATGGGATGGTTGGGATGTAGGAAGGGTGGATATGGGGGAACAGGGAGTTATGTATCTTGGTTAAGGGAGCCATTCTAGGGTTGGCAGAGATTTGACTCTAGAGGGGTTCCCAGGTGTCCAGGAAGACGCCCCCAGCTAGGTCCTTGGGCAGCTGAGGAGAGGGTGCCAGAAATGTCCAGATCCTATTGCCATACTCATGAATATCTTGCATATCACCATAGAACCTTCACCTGGCATTGGATGGAGAGAGGCCCATTCTTAATGACCTTCAGTTCAGGTGCTATCTAACAAGCTATTAAAACTTCTTAACTTTAAAACAGGCAGATTTGCATAAACCTCCCGACTTTGTAAGGATAAAAATATGCTAATATAAATAAATAAGAAGCTTTTAAAAATTGCTGACTATAGTGGTGTATTATTTGTGTTTTAATAAATAAAGCTTGCCTGAAGGTCAGCGCTAAGCAGTCATACTAGTCAGCCCCATAGGCCATGTAGTGGTTGCACACACCTTTAATCCCCCAAACCACACTACTTAGCCATAAAGGCTGGGTGTTGGTGGTGCATACCTTTAATCCCAGCACTAGAGAAGAATATAAGACAGGAAGAGACAGGTCTTATGCTCAGTCTTATTCTGAGTATTTGTGGTGCAAGATCGTCATATTGGTTTGAGGTAGAAAAGCTAGTGGTTGGCTTTTGACTGATATTTCTGTCCCACTCAGTTCTGTAGCCGCTAAGTCCCAAAGAATCAGACAGAGGTCTACATTAGGTATAAACTGATTGGCCTATTAGCTCAGACTTCTTATTTACTAAATTTTGTAACTTACATTAGCCCATTACTCTTGTCTGAGTTAGTCACGTGGCTTGGTACCTTTTTTGGTGAGGTCGTCATATCTTGCTTCCTTTGAGTCTGGGTCACTACTGCTGACTGAAACTTCCCTCTTCCCAGAATTTTTGTTGTTCCCCCTCTACTTCTTGCCTGGTTGCCCAAGCCTATACTTCCTGCCTGGCTACTGGCCAATCAGTGTTTTATTAAAAATAATACAAGAGACAGGATAAAAGACCACTGTCCCACAGCAGGTGACTGCCTTTTCAGTTCGAATGCCAATATCTGTCTCTGGTTTTTTATCATTCGTGCTACAACTGACATCTTCCTTAGTAAACTTGCCCCTAAGCTTCCTTAATGTCTGCTTTTATATTATTTTACAAAGAAGGAAGCAAAGAATTGTAACTAGAAAACTCAATTTCCCCTGTAACAATACATATGCTTTATTTGACATTTCAATGTTAGTAATCAAGTTTGATGAATGAAATACAAAGATAGGAGGATAGAGATCAAAATTAAATATGGAGTGATTTAGTGCTGTGTATTAGAGTGAAGATAGATAAATGCTTTAGGAGAAAGGTTAAGCAATAACACATGAAGTTTGCCATGGTAGTTAGTACAGGTCATGCAATTCCACACATTAGGGAAACTGAAAGGAATATAGAAATTTGAGGTCTTCAAATTTGAGGGCTACAGAATGACTTCAAGGATAGCACAAGCACAAAAGGCCTAACAATTTTATTTCATTTCAGAATGTTGTTCAAGGAAGTTTCATTTTTTAATTTTTTTCAAATTCAAAGTAGAAAATAATTTCAAGCTAACACACTCTTTCCAATATAAGTGAATAAAAGGGTTTAAATTTAAAGTGTATTTGAATTATTGGGGAGAAGAGAATAAAATTAGATTTTTAATTTGTTAGAAGGACTAAATAAAAATATTTTTGATTACAACAACCATAAATCCTAAGATTATATGAAGGTGCGTGGTTGATCGGCAGTTATGATTCACCAGACAAGCTTTAATATATATAATTCAGTTTTAATAAAGGAAAGGAAAGGGAACTTACAAATCCAAGGTTCCAGCGAGGAGGGCAGGAAAACAAAGAGCAGGCAGGCCGCAGGCCCGCAAGATTTTATAAGTCAATATTAGCCTAAGGGGGACACGCCTAAGAGGGACACGCCTAAGAGGGACACGCCTTTAGACCAAGGGGGACACGCCTTTAAACCAAGGGGGACACGCCTTACAAAACAAGGTTTTGGGCTAGGCTTCCCCTTCAATTATATATAAGACTGAATATCCTCCTTTTAAACTGTGTTGGCTCTATTGTCTGGAGGCTATAGATATGAAAGATATTTCACCCAAGAGATCAAATTGAAGATGTTGAGATGGGAAGTTATGCAGTCATTGGTATCATAGGGGCTCCCATGAGAAGAACACGGAAGGAGTCAAATAGATATCAGTTAAATTTCTACAGTGAAGGGGCAGATGAGCATGGCAAAACACACTTCTGATTTTGATGATGGAGAAAAGAAGTTTGCTCCAAAGTTGTTGGTGACTTCTGGAAACTGGAGTAGAATAAGCATTACATCCTTTCCTTGTGCTCCAGAGAGCATAGCCCTGATGACCCATGTCATAGTTTGACCCCCAGGATCAATAAGTTCCTAAAGATATAATATGTGCTTGTTTTAGCCATGAGCCATGGAAACTTGTTATAGCAACAATGGAAAGTAAATTCAATGGGAGATAAATTCAGTATGTTTTTTTTTTAATTTTCTTTTATTTATTTATTTATTTATTTATTTATTTTGGTTTTTCGAGACAGGGTTTCCCTGTAGTTTCTAGAGCCTGTCCTGGAACTAGCTCTTGTAGACCAGGCTGGCCTCGAACTCAGAGATCCTCCTGCCTCTGCCTCCCGAGTGCTGGGATTAAAGGCGTGCTCCACCACTGCCCGGCCCTAATTTTCTTTTTCTATTATCGGGTATATGCCTATTCTTGTACATGTTCATTGATATACCCAAGCAGGACAGAAGAACGTGTCAGTTCATCTGGAGTTGAAGTTATAGGCAGTTGTGAGCTTCCCACGTGGCTATTTGATATCAAACTTTGGTCTTTTATAAGAGCAGCAAGTACTTATGACAACTGAGCCTCTCCAGACTTTCCGTGGATGTTCACTGTTGGTTGCTTTTGGTGAGGTACTCTTAAGTCCTGTTTAAAGTTAAGAAATAGAAAAAATAAGCAAATAAAATAGGCATTGAATTCCCTGTATATTATTAACATTGTCGCTAATCAATATGCATAAAATTCATTATGGAATACAAGCATCATTATTTTCTTTTTACTGTTTATACTAAACACCAAATGAAGTATAACAGGAAGTGTTCTAGAGTGAAAGGAAGATGCTATTTCTGCATTCCCAAACTTATTTGTTGTTTCATGTTGTCAAGGAAAACATTATTCAACAGCCATAGCAATCCTTTACATTTCTTTCTAATCCATACCTGCATTACTATAGAATGTACAATCCTATCCTTGCAATGCTAACAGACATTCACACTTAAAAGATGAAGCATGAAATGAAAAAGAGATAGGAAGCTTATGATTTGAATGTCCACTACTGTCTTCAGAAGCTCTTTGGATCATATTACAGGTCTTTTGGATTTTCACTTCCCTCCCTACAAACTGCTGTATTAGTTGGTTAATATAGCTCTTACTCTTTTTGAATGACTTTCCTCTTTTTTACTGTCTTAGGCTTGTTTTGCTGTTAATGACAAATATAGCACAGAATCAGTTAGATGCTGCAGAGTATGATATTGAATAAGCAATAAGTCCTCATTGTGTATTCTCAACCTGATTCTATGCGTTCCGTTTTCATGTCTCCTAAGCATTAGGGCTTATTAAAATTGTCTACTTCTGTAGTATTTCAGTTAAAGGTATTATGATGTGATGCATTTTTCTTCTTAACTTGCCAAGGTGATGAACTAAAATTATATGATCATTTGGTTAATGACATTAATTTATCTGCGTGAATATGTATTTTACAAAATCACATGTTGTTATGGCAGGAGAGAAGATTAAGCTTCTCACAGTTTCAAAAATCTGATAATATAAATGACACAACCAAAAAGATACTTTGCCGAATGAGTCAATTTTAATCTCAGTGTAATGATACTGCTCTTGCAAACTTTCCTATTAGAGTGAAGTTTAAAACGGAGCTGTTCTACTTGTCAATGCGGCTGCTTCCTTTTCGCTCTATAAACTGCCTTTAGACACTCCAAGTGACCTAACCTATCACTTCAATATGTCGAAATTTTCATGAAGACAGTGGAGAAAAAACAGATACTACCAATAATGGGGCACTATCTGCCAACAAGGAATAATATACATGCAAAATATATTTTAGAAGAGTGTAGCTTTATGAAATTCAAAACATCCATGTCTCTCTCTTTCTTCCTATGCTTGTGTGTGTGTGTGTGTGTGTGTGTGTGTGTGTGTGTGAGTGTGTTGCTTTATTTTGTTTTGTATCAAAGGACCCTGGGACCATTGATAGCATAACCAGGATTTTTTGGATTACATCATGGTTACGAAGATAAGAGGCAAAAATGTAGATGAATCCCCACAAATGCATCTTTGTCCTTTGTCATATACTTTATATTTTTCCTGGAAATGAGCTTTCCTGTGACCTTATGATCAACTTGTTTTATAAAATATTTAAAGTCCCTCTTGATATTCAATCTAATACTCATAGTTCATTTCTCTTGCATATGATTTCAGTTAGATGGTGATTTATTATTTACTGTTGAGTTATTATCTTTGGTAAAAGAGAAAGACTGTAAATTATCTGCCCTTTCAGTTTGGACTTCATGAACAGTAAGCCATCGGTTCATGTGAGGGAAGGGAATCACTCTGCCTTAGAAATCATCCCTGTAACTAGAGATGTGATGTGACCCAAAGGCTGAAACCCAACTATCTGATCCTTATCACAATTTCTACAGGTCTTTTAGTGAATAGTACACCTTCCGGTAAGCCACTGTTTTACCTGAAGGATAGCCCCAGTTAATCTTCCTTGTTTTGCAAAGTTCATATTAGGAGTAGTTTCTCTAGTCTTAGTTAAGGAAAAGAAATCCCATCTCACCTAGAATATAGCTATTAAGTATAAAGCCCCACCTCTCAGTTGTTTTCAAATGGACTTGAAGCAGAGTTTTTTCATCTTCTAATATAGCTAACCATGATTTCTGTGCAAAACATGCAGAACAGCTACCTTTTACTATTATTTCATGGCATGCATAATTAATAAACTGCCCCAAATCTGTAGAAAACGGTTATGCTTTTACTGGTTTAGTCAACCAGTAAAATCTTTATTTAAGGAAAAATGTGATATGGACTAGTTTCTTTACAAAATTTAGATGATGAAATGCTTCCTGCTTCCTTTCATCCCAGTATCCTAGTATGGGACGTAATTAGAATTAGACTTCAAATGGCAATCGAGAATCAGCTAAACTGACCTTAGGAGTTGA